>NC_056745.1:752794862-753032362 GCF_019279795.1 Protopterus annectens
TTTTGGGAAAGATGCTTGCAGAACAGATGCCATACTGGGACGGACATCTGACACAGATATCCTTCGAGGGGCCTCCCGGATATGCATATCTGCTGTCAGGGACATGTCCCACAGCTAACTGGTACATAATGCAAAGTCATACCTGTCGAGGGTAGTAGGTCACCCTGTACAACATAGGTGGCTGTCCACACAGCACAGGGGTGACTACCAGGGATCAGGGGACAGGGTTTGTCGGTCGCCTTTCATTCAACACACACATTGCTATCGTGGTTCTGTGGGACTTCTACATTGACCACCTGTATGTGCAGGAGTCACATCTGACTTCACAGCCCGACACATACACACGGTCACTATATAGCATAGAACTTCACTTATTTGCCTAAGTATGAGCTTATTGTTGTGGCAGTTTGGTAGCTTATTCTGTTTCTTGGGACATTTAGGTATTTCAGTTACGGAAATAACCGATTCAGGCTACAATTACATTAAATACGGGAAATCATTATGACCTACACTCTTCGCACACTTCCCGTTTTTAATGCTTTATTTCGAAGCACGTATGCGAATACTAGGACTGCCCTCGCAAAGTGGGACGGTTGGTGACCTTAGTCGCTACTCCTATGTCGGTGCGGCGTGCTGACATGCTGCTGTACACCTTCTCTGACTATGCACACTCACAGTACATTGCTGTACGGACACGGTATTACGCGTATCCTTTGTTCCTTGGACAGGTACATTTCGGGCTGCGTGGGTTTTATTTGCTTCTCTGTTTAGTTGGGACGGGTACTTTGTTGCATACTCTGCGGACATTTCATTCTGCGCGGGCCATGGCTGCAGCCATTTCTATTCTGGGCGGACTATGGCAGACAGCACGTTAGGTTGCTCTTCGCCTGCCTGCTTAAACACGCCTACTGACGCATCCTACTTGGGCTCGCTCACGTACACTACGCACATGCCTGTGGTTACGGTGCACTCTCATTAATATGCATATGGCGCTACTGCGCCGGCTATGCAATGCACCGCCGGCGCAAGCCTTACGCCGGCCTTGCGCCGAGCTTCATGAATCCCGGGGATGGAGTATTCACAATCTGACTGATAAAACTATACTAAACAGCAAGAAAGATGAATCATCATTTTTAATAATTACTATGTAAAATACATCCTCAGTATTTCTTCTTTAAACAAGACAAGAATGTATGAAATTGAGATGATAGAGTAGTATGGAGATTTCCTATTATTTTTTTTTTATTTTTATTTCTTTATTTACGTTTTGACTGGATTAGTCCCCAGAGGCCAGTGGCTTCTATTCATTGTTCAGGCGTGGGACCTGAGGTAGTATTCATACTGACTAGGGGAAGTTTGACCAATATATTATACTAGGAGAGAAATTTGTAACATAGAAAAATGTAATATTAAAGTATAAAATAGTGTTAAAAAAATTGGTATCACGGTGTGCAAGTTTTAATCTAATATTTAACAAAAAGTGTATATGATAAATACAGGTCTATGTCATAACACTGAATCATCATGTTATCAAATCATTGGAAGATAAAGGACATGTGCTACACATTGTCACTTTTTTCAAAACAGGTTTATTGTTTTAACATACAAGAGAAATATCATAACAATTTTATACAAGTAATTAAAAATAGATATGATTATAACATTCAACAAAACAACTAAAGTATTTACAAAGACATCCACTACAATTGTCACTTTTAATGGTACCTATTGGGTGCTAACACAAAGAACCTTCCAATTATCCCAAGCTATTGGTTAATGTGCAGAATTTTGAGAACTTACACAGACATGTGCAAAAGAGATTCTAAAACCTTGAATTTTAATAAAACTCATTAATTATGTATGACACAAATGATACTTAAAAGATATATGCACATAGCTGCTCTTACATTCACTTACAAACTTGTAATGAGTAGCTGCAAAGATAATTTGGCACCTGATAGCATAGCTATTTTGGGGAATATTAGCTGAATATACACCTATGTTAACATTATTCCATATCCAATGTGTATCTCTTTAGATTGATGCATTTATGGAAAATGTATGCATTATGAAAAATGATTGTGACCTACTGGAATGGCGAGGGATTTACCTGCATGCATACAGGTGTTAACATCTGCATCAATACCATGTAATACTTTCCCATATGCAGTTGTACAGATAAATGTAAATAGCACAACTGAAAAGTACATAAAGACAGATTTATGGATTTTCCATATATCCTGCGGGTGTCTCCATAAACTCCGTGGTGTATATAAGGACATTATCCATATGTTGCTATGTGGTATGTTTTCCTTTTGCTGTTATGGAAATTGATTCATTGAGAATTCTTAAAAGAAGTATTAGAACTAATGAGTCAGTACAAAAAGGGATCCATACTATCTGTGGCCTGCTTATGGATCCTAATGTTTCCTGACACTTTTCATAAGTTGTAAAAAGAAAATACTGGTGATGCAAAAGTAAATTCACCAACAGCTTTAATGAGACAGGAAACAGGTACACATAAACTGACTTAGCGCTTTCACCTGACTAGGGCATCTTTAGAGTCAGTTGATAAAATATTAACAAGCCTTTATGAATGAAATTCAAATAACATTGTAGCCAATGAGCATTCAAGTACAATAAAATAAAATTGTTGTCAATTGTCTTGAGAGTTAACTCTTGCTGGTACAACAAAATTTCACTTGTCAAAAAGTTTGCCACCCATATAATACAAAAATTTAACAATATACAATGTGTCTCAAAACATCCTTCCTTTGAAAATCCCTTGAATTTCTTTGTTGCAAAATTACAAACTTTTCAAATGCATAATGCTTTATGTTTTAATATACATGCCAAAGATAAGGTATCATTAATTCCAGGCCATATGCTGGCTTCTAATCTAATTTGTCATAGGCATTCTCTAACTTCAAGCGTGTTTTTGTAACCTCCACCAAAATCTTTAGTATATAGTCTGTCAATGAGAAAAAAATATAAATTTCTTAAAATTCATGCATAAAGAATTAGTTGACTTCTTATTTTTTATGTCCCTGGTGTGTTTCATTATCCTTTGTCTTAATTTTCTTGTGGTCATTCCAACGTAAAACGTTGGTCAGGATAAACAAGTAGCCACATATATGACCATATTCATGTTGCAATTGCAGTAAACTGGACACATCAGGGACCTTTTATAATTACCAATTTGTACATAAGGACTGTCATTAATATGTTTGCAAGCTTTACAATTTCCACATTTAGCCATCCTTGCAGGTTTTTGACTAATGTGTTTAGGTGTTTTCTCCAGAAGTTCCTTGATGTTTACACCCCTGCTGTTTATAAGTTTTGGGCCATCTCCTAAAATGTTTAACATATCTGTGGAAAATATGTTGTGCCATCCTGTTTCAATAACTTCCTTCACCTTACCAGACATGGTGTTATACTGCAACACCATGCCTGTCTGAATGTCAATATGTTTGTGTTGATATCCAGAAACCTTACCTGTGTCTCTTGATTTGTCTAGTAAAATAGGGTCAAAGTCTGTTCCCCTTCTTTGAATAATGTCATGTTTAGTTGGCATTAATAAGTCCATAGGGTAGCCTCTTTCTGCAAATAAACCAATTAATGTATCAATTTCTTCTAAGAATGTAATATCCTCACTTACTATACGAGATGCCCTAATCATCTGATCTTTTACTAAATTTTTCTTGACATAATGTGGATGACAGCTCTCATAATGTAAGAAGGTGTTACTATATGTCTTTTTCCTAAATAGACTTGATTCTATCCTCCCATCTCTAATATATAAATGCAAGTCCAAAAAATCAACTGAGCTTTTGTCAACCTTACTAGTGAACTTCAAAAAAGTTGTAGTGTGGTTTAAGTAAGCTATGAAGTCATCCAGCTCGTCTCGAGAACCCTTCCATAAAAATAGTATGTCATCCAAAAATCTTAAATAAATAATCATTTTGGATGCATAAATAGATGTCAAAACATATTGGCCTTCCCAGTCAGCTAGTACCAGATTAGCATAAATGGGAGCACATCTAGCACCCATTGCTACTCCCGTGCTTTGTTTGTAGAATTCACCCTCGAAGTGAATATAGTTGTTTTCTAAGACAATCTGCATTAAATCAACCAGTAAACTTCTTTTTACTTGGTGGATGTGACTATATTTGGCCAAACTTCTAGAAAACCAATCCAAACCTATGTCATGAGGTATTACTGAAAATAAGTTTGCTATATCAACTGTAACAAACCAAAAATTCCCCAGGGTCATGTGTAACAAGGTCCTGAGGCAGTCCAGACAATGCCAGGAGTCCTTTAGTATATGTGGTATATAGTCAAGAGTGTTTTTGCTAACAATATCAATGTATGCCGCCAAGGGTTCCGTTTTTGATCCTCTGGCTGCCACAATTGGTCTAAAGGGAGGGTTGGTAATTTCCTTATGTATCTTGGGAATACCAAACAGATTGGGCATAACTGGATGTTCTACTGACAAATAGGTGTATTCATCATGGTTAATTATTCCCTTATCATAAGTTGTTCGACAGATTACAGATACTCTCTGCTAATGTGGATGGCATTTACTGCTCAGTAATGATTGTGTTGATATAATATCATCATGTATAACATATCATATGACCGATAGTCTTACACTGGTTGTTTGTTTAGACTGCAGTTGCATTACAACTACAGCCATCACACATTTCTGTTGTACACATAAGTTTGTATATTATGTCAATGTGAAATGCATGCAGACTGTGGGGATCCTGTGGCAGGATGCTGTTGTGTTGGGATCTTCATTACTCAGATATCAACTATAAGGGGTTTGAATCTCATAGACAGCCTCTACAGATATAACAAGTTAAGTTGCTGTTCCAAGTGTTATGATTTCAGGCATTGCTTTATATGTCACATTGCTATTTGGCACAAGTATTTTATAGAATGTTGCATTGCATAGGACTGCATAGTGTCTACAGTGGCATAAGCTGTCCACATAATCAGCTCCATATATGGTCCCAAACATGGATCTAAACATGTGCATATAACTGTCTTTCAGATGGTAAGCAGACCTAGGGGAGACAATTTCTCTTCATAGGAGAATGATATTATAATAAATGCTCTGCAACAACTTGGATGAAAACTCCTTGGATCAGTAGGAAATACAGTATCAAGGCATGAAGTCTGACTCACCTCACCAACATGATTAATGCTGTGGGAGGTAACAATAGATTCAATGAAGCCTATGGCTGACACTGGTCTGACATGATCCTTCAGGCATGCCAGTAGGGTATGATGGTGTGAGAGATTATGGGATACCACCAATGAAACCCCCTGATGAGATCACATAGCTTTTTGCATCCCTGCATATGGTTAATGGGGAGCACTGCATACCCTGGGATGGGATAGAAGGTATTCCAAGCCACATAAGTGTTACTCTGCATAATACTGATGCATATACAGTCAATACGTACATAATTCTGTTGCATGCATATTCACATATTCTTGTTTTTGTGTTGCAGTAGCAGAATTGCATTGTGCACATGGGTTGTCACAGGGTGATGATTAATAAAGTATAATGACATGTAGCCATACAACTTAAGTACATACATAACAGTGCAACCAACATGTATAATGTTGTCTGCATTCATTTTCACAAGTCCATCAATTTCTACACAGCAGCAGGAAATGGCAGAAGATTGTCTCCATACACGGTTACTGTGACCACTACCTGTTATTGTCTCAGCCTTATGTTATGCAAGAGCTGTTTACTGTCCTATTGATATTTCCCTAGCATTGTAAACTACAAGTACATCTTCTGAGGGCATAAGTCATGCAGGTGCACCTACAATCAGATGAGGTATGTTACCCCACCATGTTTATAGGTTGCAGCAATGTATAGCAGATCTGTTTTGCATTAAATTAACATTGCTGTTTTTTACACAGGAACATCTGGTCAACAGGTGACTGTACACCATGTGAGTATCAGCAACCCCCATTACTGTACTGTACTGTACATGTCATCATGTGACTCTTCCATTGCCTGCATACATGACTGTGATGGCTTTGTCTTTACTTTACGACTGTAGGATCACAAAACACAAACTCACCACATCAGTTGTTACTGGTATACTATTACCTCTCTTTCATATGTGTCATTGCTGTTATTCCTGTTGTTGTCCTCCATTAATACTGTGCGCTTTTATCCATTTATAGGACAGCCTACTGCAGCATCTCATGCACAAACAAGTGGTATGTGAATGCATTACCTACTATAAGTTTTAACAGTGTTGGAATGGTCTATGCTGGCAAGGATGTGATTAAGAATACTGTGTTTATGACTTTGTTTCCCTAAAGTATTTGCATTTCACCCCTCTCTTCTGGCACTGTCTTCCCACAAGGACTTGTCAGGTTTGTCTTATACTTGAAATCTTCACATATGTCATCATTTTTGGATATGTAACGTAATTGTCAACTCCCTGTTATATATATATTCCATGACCCATACACAGACAAGACCTCACAGTAAGTCATTATTATCTGTAACACTGCAGTGAGATATGTGTCCTATGTCATTAATGATATACAGCATGTGATGTAAGTATGTTCTCCAGACATGTGTCATCTGTCTCTTTTTTTAGCACATCAACTGCCTTTATCATCCATTAGCCCAGTCTCTGATCCCGATGTAGGATGTGATATCTCTCAGTATGGTAGCATGGTCTCTGGCACTGGGGATACTGACATGGTGATACAGTCTGACCAAGATGATGACAGTAATGTGGCTTAGGCTGTAGACTCAGATATATAGGAAAACGTGTCCAGCCATTATGATGATGGGGACATCAGTTGGTGGATAGGATGAGACCTGTGGACAACAGTGCCACGTTGAGTCTGCTACTGATGTTGACAGTTCCCCAGAACACATTGATACTGCCTCTCACAGTAGACATAGGTCTGTAGCTACTGTGCATGGGCACTTGTCAGAAGGTGTCTGCCTACTCCTACAGGCAAATGAACATTTCCAGCAATGTCATGGATCTGATGTCCTTGCCCTTGTTAGTGCCACAGATCATGCTGCACTCCAGCTGGGTGTGCTACATGAAGGACAGGAGCTCAGATACAGTGAGGTCATGGCATCATTGGCAGCACAGAATGAAACTATGTTATCTGTGGAACAGTTCATAGAATCCCTGGTTATGACAGTACCACAGCAGTACCACAGTACAAGCAGGGTTCTGTGCGCCCTGACTGTGCTTAGCTGATAGCTACATGGGATGGGTAGGCCATCTCTCAGCAGATCAAACTTTGACCATCAAGCATCGATGTCTATGCTGCAACATATACACACCTTTGCTCCTCTGCCATCCCATGTGGGACCAGCAGTCACGACCAGACATTCATCATTGCTTGGCCCAACAGTCATCACTAGACAGTCAACTGGCACTCATGCTCCTTCCCGCAGTGTACCTCCACATGCTGGCATTACCTCATCAGTATCCTCTGTGGAGCAACCTGAGCCAATTATTTCCATATGTGGTAGGGTAGACCAGAAAACGGCATGAGATATTAGTGTGGGTGCCCTAGACTGCATTGGAGTAACACTGATAGTTGATCTACTCGGTCCAGTAGTGTCAGTGTTATACTGTGGTGATGATGATTCCTGTGCATACCACTGGCAATGTCATCTGTCTGTGTTTGCTGATAAGTCTGATGCCATGGAAGTCTGACATTTTTACTAACCATAGTTGACTCCATTTTTTTATGTTTGTTTATCCCTGCTTTACATTGATATATGCTATTTGTGATATTGTCAGCAGTTCTTCACTATGTCCTGAGCTGTTTTTCTGTTTGCATCTTTTTATAGTTGGCAGGAATGTGTTTCACAAATATGTGTCCCTTGTTGTCTGCCATATTCACATACACCAATATGAGTCTGTATGCATACATGTGTCAGTTGTGGCCTGAACTGATATTCATGGTTTTGATAGACTTGTATACATTCATACTGTTATATGTTATGATTATGTTGTTAAAGCTGAAGCTCAGTATGTACATCTACTGGCTAATTGTCATTAGATGCAACTTATGTTGCTGTGGTGGAGCAACACCTGAATATCAAGCTTCACTGTGTGTACTTGTGTATGTGTGGCTTGTCATAACTCAAAATTATGTCAAACGCCACTGTGTTGCCTGGGCCTGGACTTGTGGTCACACCCTCTGTCTCCCGTGCCTGTGTCTCCTGCCTCCTGTGTCCTCCTCCTGCTTTTCTGCTGATAGCTGTGAGATGTCATCTTCAGAAATTTGGGGTTCTTTGGGTATTTCACCCACATCTGCAGCTGGAAGACCACCATGTGATGTTATTAGCATATTTTGTAGCATGTCACATGCAACTCTCATCTGTGCTGCCTTCTATGGTGTGTAGTGCAGTGCATCCCTGAATATATCCAGACATCTGAACTCAGCTTTCTGTATACCAAACACACACTCAATGGTATTTCATATTGTTGCATGCACTCTGTTATAGGCCTCCTCTGCAGGGTTTGGTGGTTCTCTGTACAGGGTCATTAGCCACAGCTCAAGTGGATAACCACCATCACCTGTTGTGGGAAGTAAACACGCATGTTTATACAGGTGTGGGCAACAGCGGGTGTGACCACAAGTCCAGGCCCAGGCAATGGGTGGCTCAGTGGTGCAGCGGTTATCATTGTCACCTCACAGCAAGAGGTTCTCCATTCAATTTTTGGCTGGGGTGCCTTCTGTGTGGAGTGTGCATGCCCTCCCTGCATTTGCATGGGTTTCCTCTGGGTGCACTGTTTTCCTTCCACATTCTAAAGATATGAGCCTGGAGCATTTCTTCCCAGGCTTCGACTGAAAATGGGCACTGTCCCAGTCAGACTTTCCAGGTAAAAAAATATTAAATGAATAAATATGTTGTTGTCATGAATATTGTTGAGAGGGATGTCCTTAGATTACATCCTAGCTGTGTTTATGTTCTTACCAAGTAGCATTCCCTCATGTATTTCACCTGGCTGGAATGAGGGCCCCGGACCACTTTCCCTCCATATGGCAGCATCATAGACACTTCCAGGGTGAGTTGTCATGATGTTTGTTATGTTGCTGTCTGCTGCAGACACAAAATGGCAGTTTACGGATGGCCAACCCTTCCTGTTGCTGTATCTGTCTGCTCCTGGATGAATTTGAGACTTGACAGAAATATGAGTGCAATCTATTGCACCACGTACATGTGGGAAGTTTGAAAGGTTGTATAACTGGTACATAACAGTTCTCCACTCCATGGGCGTAGATGGAAAGTTTATGTACTCATCCACCTAGCTGCATATCGCTGCCAGGAATTTTGACAGGATATGACTTGCAGCTGTCTGTGACAGTCCTATAGTATCCCCATGTGTCTTTGCAATGTCTTAGATGCCAGTACACATAGGCTGAGACATGTTTTTGTTTCAAGAGGGAAGGGGTTGCCTTACAATGTCCACACAAACATGTGTGGGGCACACATGTTGTACACAGCCTGCGCCATCTGTCTGTCTAAGCAGTATGTCAATGATTTGTTGATCTGACAGTTGGTTTATTTGCAGCCTTGCTGTCACTCTAGCTGGCTGCCATCTATAGCAAACATCCACATCCTCCTCCATGGCTTGCAGTAATGCAGCCAATTGCAGTTCATTCACTGCAGGTAGCATTTTTTTTTTGGTATTATTACAGATTCCATTGTATTCCATGGTAATAGGTTCTGTTGCTTGTGTTGTGGTATGGCATATGCTGAGGATTTTAGAAACAGCCAGAGTTGCAGTTTGTTGCATTTAAGTTGCATTTTGGAATCTGATGGGTATATGTAGAATTCATAATTAACCAACCCTGAATAGTTATGCAGTTGAACTGCTTGCAGCATGTTTTCTGAAATTGCATCTGCAGCTGGTGTACTGAAGTCTTCCTTTGTTGTGCTGCGCTGTCCACAAATAGCTATTGGAATCCAGCCAAGTGTTTCATATCACCCACAGTTTGTACCTTAAACTCTTTTTACTGTCATTCCGAATGGAGCTGGTATTAAGAATTTAAGGAAGTTGATAGAGAGAAGTGGGGCCTTTGATAATAAGAAAATTGAGTTATTTCAAACATTAATGAGTATAGTGCTTGAAAATAATGTTTTTACATATGGCAACACTATTTTTTGGCAGAGAAATGGTGTTGCAATGGGCAGTTTGTGCTCCAATAGTTATGCAAATGCAGTTATGTCCATCTGGGAAACGGAATATATATTAGGAGGTCCATCTAAAGATTTTATTTTATTTTACAGAAGGTTTGTGGATGACCTTTTCCTTTTATGGAGAGTGACTATCACACAACTAATGGAGTTTGTTGCATTTATTAATGGGTCTTCAGATTTTTTAAAATTTACTTTAAATTATTCAGTTAAAGGTATCAGTGTTTTAATAAAGTCAGTGCTGCTGGAAGGATTTATTGATGTATTTCTCTACATTTATCTGGAACCTGGATCCTTACCTTCGCTACATTTCGTTGTTTCTTGGATTTATATTTCCTTTTTGCGAAGGTATTTGGTGTTTGTTGGGCGTCACGCTTTGTTTTTACATTCTAAATCATGTCTTCACTATCCAGAAACTCATTGCAGGCAGATGAACTAAAATATACTTTAATGACTGGCAAATGACATATTTCCCACCCCCAACCATTTTAAACTCCAAGAAGCATAGCTTTATGGATCACCTGACCACAAAACCTTATTTAGCAAACAACCCCAATCTGAGGAAATAGGTTAACCCAAAGCTAATAGGCCTGAATTAAGGTAACAGCATGAACGTATTCACTCCCATAAATGTCAAATGTGGATAAGTCTCAGGAATATGTTATGATTTCAGTGACTGCGAAGGTTTGAGAAGGCTGCCAGAAGACTGGGATCTCTGGCTATCTTGGAACCTCTGTGCAAAAAAGATCTATATTTTTCACTTGTCAAGTTGTTGTTTGTTGTCCTTTGTTCGTGGTGCACTGGATTTTTCAGTTTAAACGAATTAACACAGAGACTTCTCTGATGGGCAGCAGCAACCAATCAACCTTTCTGTGTTCTGTGTTATAGCCACTGAATCTGTGAATTTCTAGCTATGAATCTGCATGTAAGCCGCAATATTTTATGTCTGGCTTGTGTGGGAATGTACAGAATAATGTATTTCTTTGGCTATTACTTGGTTGATTTATGTTTGAATTTCTTATGTTTTGTAAATTTTGCTGTGTTTTAGAACTAAAATAAAAGTGCATCTGAGGTATATATGTTACAATATGCATTATTCAAATGAGGAAGTTAAAAATGTGAAACAGTTGTGCAATTATTGCATCTTCTCCTAGCTAAATTCCAGTGGAAACATTGGTGATTTTTGAAATATGGAGTATTCACAATCTGATTGATAAAACTATACTAAACAGCAAGAAAGATTAATCATCATTTTTAATAACTCCCGTTCAATTCTCTGCTAGAGTGCGGGGAGTGCCTTCTGTGTGGAGTCTGCATGTCCTCCCCGCGGTTGGGTGGGCATTCAAAAGACAAGTGTGAATGAGCGTGCCTTTGTTGAAGGTTGAACGTCGATCTGGCACCTCGGCGTTCGTGAAAATCTACTGCTAATTAATAGCGGACCGGAGTTTAGCTGTGGCGACCCCTAACTGGGAAAATCCGAAAGATAAACAAACTATGTAAAATACATCCTCAGTATTTTTTCTTTAAACAAGACAAGAATGTATGAAATTGAGACACTAGAGTAATATGGAGATTTCCTATTTTTTTTATTTTTATTTATTTATTTGCACTTTGTTGACTGGATTAGTCCCAATAGGCCAATGGCTTCTATTCATTGTTCAGGTGTGGGACCTGAGGTAGTAGTCATACTGACTAGGGGAAGTTTGATCAATATATTATACTAGGAGATAAATTTGTAACGTAGGAAAATGTAATATCAGAGTATAAAATAATGCTAAAAAAATTTGGTATCACGGTGTACAGGTTTTAATCTAATATTTAACAAAAAGTGTATATGATAAATACAGGTCTATGTCATAACACTGAATCTTTATTTCACTGAAACCTCATTTCATAGAAAACTTTCTCTACAAGAAATACATCCTAAAATATGTTTGTACAGGGGAGAAAAGTACCACTGCACTGCCACACCCCATTACTTATATATACTAACTACTCCATAATCATACAGCCTCAGAGAAAGAAAAATCACAACACACAATGAAACAGTACTTAAGAGAAAAACACAGACATCTACAGATCGGGAGGTACAACATGATACTAACCATCAATTCACACATTCTCTGTTAGACTCGCTTCCATAATAACTCCTATGACAAGAAATGACAACTTCTCATATTTTCTATATACTTTTTCACTTTTTCTATGAAATGAGTTTTTAATGAATCAGGTTTGACCAGTTTAATGAAGAGTCATATGACAGGGATACATACATATTTAGAACACTGACATTTTTGGGGATGCAGATGTTTCTACCTAAAAAGAAGATATGTTAGAAATATTTTTAATTTTATTTGTGGATCAAAACTGAATCCAGTGAAAAGAGAAATGATATAGAATAAAAAAGAAGGGTTGAATCTAAAATAAAATCTATTAGTGTACTTTGTATCTATGCATTGTTTTCTGGTTAATATAGAAGGAGAAAGAGAGAGATACAAATGACGGTGAAATGTTACATATGTTGTATGAAGCAGTATGGAAATATTAAGGAGGGAAAAGAAGCTGTAAACAAGAAAAGATGGCAGACATTTTTGAAAATAAAATGAAATCATGACATGAAAATTAATCAAACTGTTGAAAACAGAAAATTATGGTATAGCAATTTTATTAAGAAATACTATATGGCATAGCTTTGGAAGGAATTAAAAGAAGTTGTAAACATGTTATAAAGAATATGAGGAAAAGATTTGAAAATTTTTGTAAAGCGAGGTATTTCTTCTGAAGAGTTTTGTTCAATAAGTTGCTATTTAAAAATAATATGAAATAAATGGTATTAGAAGAAAAATGTGATGATAGTAACAATGAAGAAACAACAAAACATTGGGCAGGATTCACGAAGCCTCCGTGTAAGAGTTAAAAGGCTTACACGGAGGCTGCAGTTAAATGGTGTGACGTCAGCATGTCATGCATATGCATGAGGGCATGCTGAATCACAATTAAGGCTAACACAGTCCGTGGAAGACAGTAGGGAGCGTGTTCATAGGCCGAGCCCTGCAAGCGGACACGCCCCCAGAAGAGTAAAAGTGCCCAAAGTAAACCCCCACAACAGAGTACATGGAAATGTGAATAAACACAACACAACACATGCCCCCACAGACTATGAACATAAAATCATATAAATGAACATGTGTTATATTTTTTTAAACTGTAAAGATGTTTTCCCGTGAGTGCGCTTGTTTGCGCGGGCGTGCCCGTTGCTCAGCCACAGTTAGCATTAAGTGGAAAAGCATTTAAGAACTAACTATGCAAAGTAAGCCAAAAAGCAATAGTGTAGCGGTAGAGACGTCGGCTGAAGAGCAGACAGTCATGGTTCGAGCCCCCACAACATCAATTTTTATTTTTAGTGAAATAAGCGCTAAACGAGTGCCTGACACATATGTACACATATAAAATTATATTTTATGTAAAATGTAATGAAATAGGCCAGTTATAGTGAAGAAATGTGAGATAACAAAATAATAACAAATGCCAGATGTGCCCATAGCTGAGCTATAGTTTAACAAGTTGAGTGCATCTGCCCGTAGGTGAGCAGTGGTTTAACAGGTGCAAAATGAGTGCCCGTAGGGGAGCCATGTTTTAATACGCTGAAACTGTGTGCCCATAGCTGAGCTGAGCATAATATGTGTGCTGACAGCCAAATGAGGTGTAAACCAGCGTAACCCATTTGCGCGGAGCTGCGCACCGCACCAACAAGCTAACCGATGGGCAACGTTGAGCAAGCTGTAACAAAACTGCCTTCACACAGACACACCCCCTAGCCTGTCTAGACAGTCATAAAATATAAAAAATAGTAGCCAGGTTCGAACCCAGGATACCATGCACCATAGTCAAGGTACTGAACCACTAAGCCATGACAGCTGTACTTAGAAATGCAGTAATACCAAATATATAGGAATGAATAGAAAGTGGAGCATGACAAAGCAGGTTTTGTGAAGCTGATACAATTCCAAAATGGCCAATCACAGATAAGTGCGGGAAAAACGGCATATATAAGCCCCATAGGCGGAAATACACAGCATAACCGATCGTAGAACTAACTTGCAGCCAGAATGTCAGGAGTAGGTGAGGGTAGTTGCTTTCGAGCACAGAGGTGGGGCATTGAGGAGTCTAGATATATGGTCTGGCTCCTTGTCCACAATCATGAGGCCCAACTCATGCAGGGCCAGGTCCTGTGGGGAGCATATAGGGCTGAGGCGTGGGACCGGTTGGCTCATGATCTCACCAGTGCCACAGGGATTCCAAGGACTGGTGAGCAGGTCCGTCATCACCATGCGGACCTGAAGAGACGTAAGCAGGACCAATTGAACCTTTGGATCCAGGAGGCCCGGCAAATGCCCAACGCCCCACTACTGAGTAAGTTACATTTAATTATGTATGTAAGAAATTAAACTAGCTGATATTAAGGAGATGTGTATTCCAATATTACTTCATTTATATTACAGATGCAGGTGTCAGTTCTGCGAATCGCAGAGCCTATGGCGATAGGCTGGTGCGGTTGCGCCACCAGGCAGGTCAGTAATCCTCTCCCAGTAACTGTAAAGAAATATAAAAGTATGACAGTTAGCAAAAGAGTGCAGTGTAGTCACTAAGTAATAAAATGTGCAAGTAACAGTGTAAGAGTGTTTGCAAGTATTGCTTGATTACAAAAGTGTGTTGCAGTCTGTAATCCAAACAGAAAAATGAAAATGTATGAAATAAAGTCTGAAATAAAGATGCCCCACCTGCAATATAATAGTACACAACCTGCAGCAGGCTGAAAAGTACAGCTGCAGAAGATGAGCAAATCACATGTGTGAAATATATCCCTGTTGAAATACTGAAACATAACAGAAGTGAGACTGTTGGAAAGGATTGTAATAACTACAGGTAAAACATGTCAATAAAGCCTAGAAGTAAGTACCATCCTGAATTGTAAAATTAAAACAAGTGAGAGAGTGTGAGAAAGAGTTATGAATCCACCAATAAAGTAGTAATAACCCCTGAATAAAGTATACTGCAGTCAATACAGAATGAAATGAATGTAACAAGCAGAACCAAACTAAGAAATGTGTTTAAAATGTTGCTGCAGCTGGAATGTGTATCCCAAAATCTGGATATGTTGCTCTCAGTCTGCAATATGCAGATAGTATGATTGTCTGAAATACCAAACATCCACAGTTGTCTATAGCTATATAAAGCAAATGTAGCAGGATGATGTAGCTGAACAAAGCCAGATACGAACGTGTATGAATAACAATAAAATGTATATTGATGTAGCAGTAACAGTCCTATCACCAACTTGAAGTAGTTATCACATAGGAAACTGTAGGTAGAACAGTAGTGTGTATATATCTGCAGCTATTAGAAATGTACAGCATATGTATTGCTATTTGAAGTTGTTAATTATATTTTATTCACCCTACCCTATAATCACATATAATCCATTCCACGTGAAATTGGTATGTGCAATCACAATTAACACCCCTGGACATTTGTCCTGTTGGGTCATACATATTTGCATGTATGTTGATGCATCTGCCCTGTTCATACATCCAAACCTGATGGCCTGTTGCCATCAATCAACCCTGCATGTTGTTGGACTGTGTATTGCTGTTCAAATTATGCATGTGTTATGCTCGCTGTTCAATGGTGTGAATATCTGGGTGTTTGGTTAATGGGAATACTAATGCATGCTGTTACAACTAATTGCGAATGGTATTGTATGTTACTAACCCAAACTGTCATGACATAATGCAAAATATAGGACGACAGGAAAGGCGGGTTCCAGCGGACCCACCTCTCCCAACTCAGCTGGCGAGTGTACCTGGCACTAGTGCCCAGTCTGGACCCTCCTCCGGTGGCCCTGTGCCACCTGCAGGTGGAAGCACTGCAGGGGATGGGGCCCGTCCCCCCTCTGCAAGTGTGGCCGGAGGAGAACCACCACTCACCCTCCATAGCGTCCGGACTGTGGTGCGTAGGGAGATCCGGGAATCTGTTCTTGGGCCCCTACGCAAGCTTGAGGCACAGGTGGCCCAACTTATGGGCATGCCTGTTGCCCGGTCTACACAGCCCCCAGCACAGCCCTGTCCTGGGCAGTGAAGGAACAGTGGCAACTGCCCATTGGTGGGGATATCAGTTCCACTGTTGCCATCTGTGGGCTCATGGGCTCTGGATATCTAAACATCCATCCCCGTCAATTGTGTAACCCCCCCCCCACACGTGTCATACACCGCCCCTGTATGCGTCTTGTTTGTTTTGTCTGTTGACCTACCCAACCTACCTCCCCAGCTATACCGACTTCCTTTACCTGACATACCACTCTCACCTGAAAAAAAAAAAAAAAAGGGCATTCTGTACCCACAAAAAAATTACGCCCCATACATAGCTGCCCATTCTGCACACATGTCTGCTGGACATGGAAACTATCAATTACAATTGGCTGTACAACAAGTATTATTGTTGTCCTGACACCTCTCTCAGGGGTGGAAGGTTTCAAATGTCACACCAAATTACAAACATATGCACAGCTGTTGCTGATGAAGAAATGGGCAGCTATGGGCCTTACCTACATCCCTCCTGCAAAACCCAAGCTTGTTTCCCTACTGTCTTACCCTCTTTGTGACCCTTTTTCACCACTTTCCTGTCTCCCCATTTTCATTTCTTTCAAAGAAAATAGCGTGGGTGTGCGCCAGAGTAAGCAATGTTAATTGTTGTAAGCAGGTGTGCGCGGAGCTGAACGCCGGTGCGCATGCGGGAGCTCTGCGCAAACCAGCGCTAACCCGGTTACAACTGCTTAAAAGTGCCTTAGTCACTCTGATTGACAGGTCCTGTAGTCAGTTCAAAAGCAAAATAAAATCCCACTGTCAGTCCCGAACCCAGGACCTTGGAAACCATAGTCTGCATGACTTACCACTAAGCCATGACTGTTACACAAGAACATTGTGCTACAATAAATATATCATGTAATAGTAGGAATGAATGTAAAGGGAATATAGGATGTGTAGCACACAAAGCATGTCATGTATATTTACTGTCAAATCTAGTGGATTTCTATAATAGTAGTGTGTGAACAGAAACAGCCATGCTAGTTGGTAGCTAGTAGGTAATAATGTCAGTTATTATACATATATAAATGTATGTATATATATATATATATATATAGTGTAGGTGTCAGTGTACATACACACTTAGTACAGGAAACAGGAGAGATGAATGGAGAAATGTGAATCTACAACACAGCCTGAATCATGAGAGAGATACTAACCTTTACACTCACAGAACAGTGTCCACAGCATACCAGCATGGTCCCCGCCCTTACAATCTGAAAGGGCAATGCCTATCTCACATACCCTTTTATAGCACTGTCCTGAAATCACAGTGAGAACTGCAATCAGTACACAACTGGCTGCATGCAATTAGCAAATGCTGGCTTACAATTGGTGCAGAGGCCATCACATGGACTTATGCAGATACCTACAAAAGCATCCTGTACTCCCACTCCACACATGCAATACTTTCATTGCACCGTCTGGAGGCAGAGAGAGAGAGAGAGAGAGAAACAAAAAAAGAAAGAAGAAAAGAAAACAAGAACACAAACAAAAACACATGTAAGACAAACTAAGTTGAAGCTGTCATCAGTGTCAGTATCAAGCTGGGCTAGCAGCAGCAGGAAGCTATAGTAACGGTAACGCAACCAGCTGCGACAAACACAGGTAATGTAAAGTAACAAGTTAATAGTCTACATACTGTGAACCCTCCATATGTGTTATTGGTCTGTATCTATATGTATGTCTATGTGATAAGTTGTGTGCATGTAGTTTCACCCAAAGGGGATGACTATACATTACATGTCATTCAGTGTTAGGCCATGATTCTGGCACCAGTTGTCCATTTCAGTGAGGCCTGTCTGTAGGATGTGTGTGTCAGCTGGTGTAACGACTATGGCGCTTAGTTCGCAGTCATCTGGGAACTTTGTCATCCACAACCTGCACATGTTTGCTTTCACATCTGAGAAGTAAATGTCAAACAAGAGGGGTCCTAGGACAGAGCCCTGTGGGATACCACATGTGACTGGCTTTGAGTCTTACATGGCTCCCGCAATATTGATTTTATGGATTCTGTAGTTCAACCAGTGTGCAACCCATCATGTGACATATGTAGTAACATGTAAGCTGATGAGCTTGTCTATGATGCCTGAGTGGAGTACTGTGTTGAAGGCCTTAGGCAAGTCCAGGTAGGCTGTGTGGACTGCTTTGCCCTCATCAATGGCTGTAGTGACTGTTTTAAAAAGGTCAACCAGGTTCAAAAGGCAAGATCAGCCCATCACAAAGGCAAACTGGATAGGATCAAGTGTCTGCAGGTACCCAATATCGCTGTATATGCGTCCCATAATGAATCATTCCATAGCTTTGCAGACCAGGCTGGTTAAGCTTATGGGGCGGTAGTTCCCAAGGTCAGTAGAGGTGCCTCCTTAGTGGAGTGGGACCACTGTTGCTGTATGCCAGTGTTCAGGTACATATCCCGTAGTAAGGCCAAGGTTAAATATCAGTTTTATATGCGGTTGTATCTCCTCTTGGAGTTCACGTAGCACACATCCAGGGATACCATCAGGTCACATTGATGCAATGTGCTCTGCTTTGCTGAGGCGGCCCTCACCTGGACATCTGAGATGATAGGGAGGTTACATTTAGCTGTGATAAGTATTTCTAAGTGTGGGGGAGAGGGATGGGGGATATTTGCACTGAACCTGTCTGCTAGAATGTTGCCAATATCTGTGGGTTCAGTGAATGTTAAGTAGGTGTGTAGTAACTCAGAGCATATCTAAGGCTTTTGGTCCATATGTCTAACAAAACTGAAGAAGGCCTTGTGGTTATCTATAGTGTCCGTGGCCATTTCCCTCTCAGAGTTGGCCATGGATGTTGTTATGAGAGACCTTAGCTTATTACCAGTGCCGACCACAGATGCCTTCCCTTTATGTGAATCTGCTCTGTCCTGCAGTAGCCTCCTTCTATCATTATACAATTTGCATTTGGCTGGGGTCCACCAGACAGGATGCTTAACCTTTGTGCATAGGGTCTGGGTTAGAAATGTGTGTGCATGTTCCATGCATTCTTTGGGATGTCCATGGGAAGCATTCGCAAAGGGGTCAGCATTGTGGGTTGTGGCTTTCACTGGCCCAGTGGGCTGCATGGATACCATGTCAGTCCTAACAAGTGAGAATCTGTCTATTCACATATATATCAAAGTAGTCTACTGTGCTGGTGGTGGTGGTGGTGGGATATGTATATCCAGGCCAATTAATTTGTGTCCAGATCACACTAGTGGATGGCGTTCCACATACAGTACCTTGGTATGAACCCCCAGAGTGAGGTTGTGCATTGGACCTGTCTCAGTGTACTGACCGATGGGGCTTGGTACTATGTTGTATGGAATGTGGCAGGTATTGCTGCACAGGTGTTGGCTGAGCACTGATATCTGGCCATGTACATGTGTATCCACCAAGAGACACACACGTGCTACATATGGGAGTAGTAGTATATCACTACAGTTGAGTATCATGTATAGTATGTGTGTCATATATTGCTGACATAGTTTGCTGATATCCTGTTTGTGTTCTCTTTCAGGGACATGGCGCGTCAGCGAAATCCTGCCTACTCTGCTGCAGAAGATGAAGAGATACACCAGAGCCTGGTGCGGGATTATGACATACTGTTTTCCCGCACCAGCCAGAATCAGCAGGAGAGGGCTGCACTGTGGCAAGACCTTGTCCGTAGGGTAAATGACATTGGCACGCATAATAGGACATATGAGCAGGTACGACATCACTGCAGTGATTTAATCAGAAATGTCCATCAGCATGCGTCGGATATCCACAGGCAACAGGTCGCCACAGGAGGTGGGGTGGCCACACATCCCCCCCTCACCAGACTGGAGGGGCTACTCCTAAGTGTTGTGGCTCCAGCCCAGGAGCCCAGGAACATCAACAGCAACACACCTGCATTATGATGGAGGCTGGATCCATACAGCAACACGACATGGAGCGTGCAGGTAATATGCCATATGTACACTTGACTGTTCTGTACACTGTTAGTTTATGCATGCGTAAGGTGTGTCCTTGGTATGTAGCTGTCAACATAGTATGTAATTGTGCAGGTGTGATATTGCCAATATCAGCAGCTGACATGGGAAAGGCAACTGGTGTACTACTGAACTGTATCATACGCAGTATCAATGGCACAGTTGTGCCCACTGACATTAATCCCCTCATTTCTGCAGGTCCCTCCAGTGTTACAGCAAGGCAGCCCATCCATGCTGGTGAGTGTGTTTTAACAATACCTATAATAGTCCTGATAGTGCTAGTAATAATAGTGTAACTCAGTAGTGCATTGCGTGTATACTGCGGGGTGTGCATGTGTGCGTGTGTCCACGTGTGCATGTGTGCGTGTGCATGTGCATGTGTGCATGTGTGCCTGTGTCCATGTGTGCATGTGTGCATGTGTGCCTGTGTCCACTTGTGCATGTGTGCATGTGTGCCTGTGTCCACGTGTGCACATGTCCACGTGTGCATGTGTGCATGTGTGCCTGTGTCCACATGTGCATGTGTGCATGTGTGCCTGTGTCCACGTGTGCATGTGTGCATGTGTGCATGTGTCCATGTGTGCATGTGTGCATGTGTGCATTAGTGCATCACTGGTAACATTGTGTAGACATTGTAAAATGTGTTTTCTGTCTTCCTCCCACAGGTTCTGGTGCTGCTCTGGTGTCCTGCAGCAGGGAACCTGAATCTGGTGCCACAGGTACTGATAATGATGATATCTGTGTAATGGCACAGGAAGGTGTGTCAGGGTCCGTCATTGGTCAGCCAATTGACAGTACACAGCTGTCAACCCCATCATTGCACACAGTCATCCTGCCAGTACATCCTATGTCACCATTGTCCCTAGGTGATGGACAGGATACAGTGGGCATTGACCAGGGTAATGTGATATCTGTGGCACATGCTTCCCCACACAGCAGCCATGGGCAGGGTCCTGCAATGGTACCACACAGACAGTTGCCCATGGGTTCTCGTGGGAGCATCCGTGGGCGTACTGCCTCTGGCAGACGTGCCCAAAGAGGTCTGTCAACCTCAGCTATGTTTCGGGCTGTCATGCAGGCACAGTCACATATGGAAAGGTACACCAGACAGGGTCTGAGGGAGCTGAGAGCATGTCGCACATCCATGACTGACAGTATGCGTGACATCGTGGATGCTATCCGTAATTTCACCGCTGTCATAGACAGACGTTGTGGGGACATATTACAGCAGTTCCACAACCACATGTCCATCAGCCAGGGCAATGGTGGACGGTTGCGGCGTTAACGTGGCCGTATGCCAGCAACAGCAGCAGCTGGCAGTTGGCGCGGACAACAACAGGCCCGCGGATGCCCCATAGTGCCAGCAGCAGCCCCAGCAATGCTGGGTCTGTGCTGTCATCAGACCACCCCAGGAGACCACGTGCACGTGGCTCTGGACAGTCCCAACAGGGTCCTGTCTCCATTCAACAAACTCCCGCTTCTGATGACAGTACCCAGTCTGGCTTAGTACCGGATACGGTCCGTAGCACCCCTGCCAGGCACAGGTACCATGTCCGTGCCCACAGACACTGATCTGTATGACCTGCCAGGTGCAGTCTGTGGCTGTCCACAAACTCCAGTATATGGCAGCCATGAGGTGGAACTGTGTGCATGCATACACACATGCGAAATGTTAACACCTAGGGCTACCACATACACGCACACACTGCACCAACAGTGCCCCATCCTGTACTGCTGTCCCTCACCAACACACATACACATACATGTCAATTGGTGGTATCAGTGGCAGACTCAGGCATACCTAATTCACACCCTGTGCATATGATGAAACTGTGCCACCTCCTGCAATCTCCAACATCAGTGCAGGAACAGGTAAACATGTTGCTGATGCACAGGGTGACTACATAGAAGTGTATTACTAGTATCATGTTGGTAACAGTACAGTGTGCTGATATGATTGTGTGTATATCCCAGCATGCCTGATGCAGTAACTGTATGACTGTCCTGAATTGTTTTCTACACCCATAGTAAGTACCATAGTGTAACAGCTGCACATTATTGCATACCGGTGGTAAGGATGTCAATAGATAGCCACATAAATAGGTAGCACAGGGGAGAAGCTAATGCAAGTAGTGATACGCAATGATGGACATGTACACTAATGGTGGCATGTTGCCCACAACGACTATGCAATGTGGATGTTTGCACATGTTGATATGTGTGCAGTACCAATTTAATTCAAATTACAATTAAATATGACATAATATCAGTTCTACCATGGACATCTGAGCTGTGCATTCCTGGGTACATGTTGATAGTGCCTGCATATTTGCACTGTTACCTACTGGAAGTGTTACCCCTTCTTTGTTGTACAATGGACTACTTCCAGCCCTGCTTACTGTAGCTTTGTTTGCATGTATGTTTGCTTGAGGTTCCCTGGAACACTGATTCCACCTGCAATGTAGATTTACAGAGCTTCTGTGGATTCCTAGTGACATCTGCATAGCGTACTATACGTATGTCAATTTTCCACCTGACAGAACGTCACTGTCTGTCCTGTTCGCATGTACATTGCCTGTGACACATTGCATATGACTTACCTGAAATTTACCCACGTGTGCAGTCATATATGCCAGTGCTATGAAATCAGTAGCAGTATACCCACACATACTCACCTTCAGTATGTTGTTCCCCATTGGCCCTATGTGTTGGTAATCACCATGGCAATCACACTGCTATGGTAGCATGTGCAAAGGTAACCTGTGAATCACCTCTATGGTCCAGTTGTGGTTTATGTGAGTCATGTGGCAATGTCACAGCTGCCACATGTATGCAGTCAACCCTCTCCCCTGGCCAGGAATGTACAACACATGTGTGAGATGCCACCACATAGCCAATCTGGGTACTGAGCACTCTGAACCCAGTACTGCCATACCCTGTCAGGTGGCATGACATACTACAGTGACTACAATACCAGTCTGACATAGACCCGCACTGACAGCAATCCGAACACACTGGGGCATACTTGGAGACTCAGAATAGCATCCTGCCTGAGCATCACACACCTCCGCAGCTGGCACATAGGCATACGTTAAGTCGGAACAGAGCACATGCCACACATGGCACACACATCCCGTGTGCCACACACTCACAGCCTGTAGGGCTACACAACACACCTGCTACAGATGTGTCAGGTACCTCTCTTGGCCGCTGCAGTGTGGTCCTGCTCAACAGGCTGTACATAGTGAAGGTCACAGTGATATGCCCGTGGGGCACTATGGTCCACCACAAAACACATGCATACAGGTCAGTCAGAGGCATGGACACATATGACTCAGTCATTGTCCATGCCACTATGGATGACCTGAGACGTACCTCCCTGGACTACATGGTAGGGAACATAGAAGGGCTCTCTCAGCATGTGGCACGGGCCAGTATGAGCCTGACCTTGGTTGCCATCATACCCTCACCAGGTATGCTACCACAATATGTAGGAAGGGTGTTCTATGTCTACATTCTGCTCAATCTCCAATGTCATTCATAGGGTATCCAATGGCTGTCAACGTGTGCTTACATGCTAGGGAAGCCACAATGATTTGCGAGGGGCAGCTTGCACGTGACACCCATGGGCCATTGTATATTGGTGAAGCCCCTTGATACACACATAGTGCCTTTTGCTGCAGGACATGGATTACATAGCCACCTCTGCAGGTATCACATGGGATAGGACACTAACAGTAATGCTACTTAACACCAGCAGTGTACACCGCAAGATGCATGCACTGGACACTGTCCTCAGCACGATAAACTGCAATATCTGTGCAGTAACAGATTCCTGATTCATGGCTCACAGGTGCAACCCATCACTGCCAGGTTATACCCCATACCATGCCTGTCGTCCCCTACACATGTAACACACATGGACAGGGGGGTGGTATCTCAAGGCACCACAGATACACACACCTCCAGGTTGTTGGCACAGCACAAAGCATCAGGGCCTATCCATGAGCAGCTAACAGTGTGTTGGACTGCCATCTGGTTCATAGCCTGGCACACACAACCCTCCCATACACAGGAAACCCACCTGTCCTCCCTAACAACACTGGCAATATGACAGTCTCTAGATATGTCTTTATATGGCTGGACTGCATCCAGCCAAACATTGTGTGTGAGCATTACTGTAGCTACAACACACTAGCTGAAAGGTTCCCAGCATGTAGTCACTGAATTGCAGTGGAACAACATGTTACCACTCCCACAACAGGTGGGAACATGCAGCACCTGTTCATCGACTACATGTAGACTATATGGCCCAGACCAGATGTGTATCCCCTGCTGTTAGGATTATACCATATACAACTCACACTGTATATACACATACCGCATGCGGCCCCTGCACAGTAAGACACAGTCATGTTATGCATTGCAAATACCATTTATCCACTTGAGGCACGTGTCAGACATGGTAACTACTGAAGGTCACAGGTATATATGTGTATGTGTCACACACATACATCATGTGTGCATTGCCATTGCTGGTTTAAGCAATGTCATGCATTGTTATGAACAACAACCCACACATGGTCATATTGTGTGACACAACCACACGTGGCAGTTGTGGATTTCCAAATCATACCTATCTGTGCTCTGACAGTGGTAATAGACCCAGTAGCGGAGCGCACTATTGGCATTACTGGGCAATTAGCCCTGTTTGGCTGTACTGATAGTGTGGTGACATCACCTGTGTTTACTGGGGGAATATGCAGCATCTGGTGTATTGTAGTAGTTGCCAAAAGGAACTGTTCTTTCACACTTGCAATTACACACACCCTACTACCCCCCCACACACACACACTTGCAGGATTCATACCCCTACGTAATTATGTCATGACACGTGAGAGAGATGCATTAGCAAAGCGCACTATTCGGATTACTCTGAGGTTCCTCTTCTCCGGCTGTACTTATAGGGTGCTGACATCATCAGTGTTTGGAAAGGGTAATGTGCATCATGTAGTGTGTTCTCCTGATTGCCAAAAAGCACATGTCTTTCACACAGAATTGCACACACACAAACTCCCCTCATCCAAACACACACACTTGCAGGATTCAAACCCCTATCTAACTATGTTATGACACTTGAGAGAAACACATTAGCAGAGTGCGCTATTTGGATTACTGGAAGGTTTTTCTTCTCCAGCTGTACTTATAGGGTGCTGACATCATCAGTGTTTGGAAAGGGTAACGTGCATAGTGTGTTCTCCTGATTGCCAAAAAGCACATGTCTTTCATACATAATTGCACACACACAAACTCCCCTCATCTAAACACACACACTTGCAGGATTCAAACCCCTACTTAACTATGTTAGGACACCTGAGATAGACGCATTAGCAGAGTGCACTATTCAGATTATTGGGAGGTTTCCCTTCTCCAGCTGTACTTATAGGGTGCTGACATCATCAGTGTTTGGAAAGGGTAATGTGCATCATGTAGTGTGTTCTCCTGATTGCCAAAAAGCACATGTCTTTCATACAGAATTACACACACACAAACTCCCCTTATCCAAACACACACACTTGCAGGATTCAAACCCCTACCTAACTATGTTATGACACTTGTAAGAGACGCATTAGCAAAGTACGTTATTCGGATTACTAGGAGGTTTCATTTCTCCAGCTGTACTTATGGGGTGCTGACATCATCAGTGTTTAGAAAGGGGAATGTGCTTCCTGTAGATTGTTTTCCCAGTTGCCAAAAGGGACATTTCTCTCACACAGACTTGCGCACACACTAACCCCCCTCCACACACACTGAACATTTGCAGGATTCAAACCCCTATCTAACTATGTTATGACACTTGAGACGGACACATTAGCAGAGTGCGCTATTCGCATTACTGGGAGGTTTCCCTTCTCCTGCTGTACTTATAGGGTGCTGACATCATCAGTGTTTAGAAAGGGGAATGTGCATCCTGTAGAGTGTTTTCCCAGTTGCCAAAAGGGACATTTCCCTCACACAGACTTGCACACACAACAACCCCACTCACCCACACACACACACACACATTGAGCATTTGCATGGTTCAAACTCCTACCTAACTATATTATGACACTTGAGGGAGACGCATTAGCAGAGCGCGCTATCTGAATTACTGGGCATCTGTTCTGCACCTGCAGTATTTATAGGGTGCTGACATCTTTATTTCTACAGAGGTATGTACATCTAGTACTACTTGTCATGTGGGGGATAGCATATATATGCATTTGCAGCCACCTACTTCAGGGTCAGATATGCACATCGCACTGGCAGGTTATGTTCTATACCATGCTTCATGACCACAGGACCTGTAACACACAACACAACCAGTCCAGAACACCCCTCCCACATCCAGGACACACACTTTGCTTCCCTGGGAACAGTGCTGGGATATGCAGGTGTTCACATACACCATTCCAGTTGTTAACATCAGGTAGAGGCATATTGTGTGTGGGAACTACTCAGGCCTCTACAACATTACCCTACAGCCACTACAATTTGTGGGTCCATGGGCTATGGCAGAACCACTCACCACAGCCACATGGGGGAATACATATTGCACCTGTCCATCTGCAACATGGGTACTCACTGTTCCACGCCAGAGGTAGACCACCATTGTTGATATCTGACCATACCCACCTTTCCCTGGACATCCATATCCCATCCCCACCCCCAGGCAAGGTTGTCACTGCAAACAAACTGTATTTAGCACAAGCAGACTCTACACTTGTGACAACTGGGGTGGAAGACTTCAAAGGACCCATGCTGGGGGACTATACTGGCCACTCTGCATAATCCTTGACAATTGCATTCTATGAGCATGTGTAAGGTTTGCATTGATCATGCTATCCCACATATACCCATGACTGCTCCACAACAGGACACCTGTCAGGTGTACACCAGCCATATATGAGCTGTCCAACAGACAGAGTTAGCTAATACATTGCAGAGCTGTAGCCCACAGAGGGAGGACATCTCTGAACAGTACCGGCACGACACTTCAATCCCACATAATCATCACAACACAGTGTTGACAGTGAAATTGTCCAGACAATGCAGATAGGGCTCCCCTCAGTCTGTTATTGACGCCCACTTACTGTTAGAGGTCCTCAGCAACCCTCTTCCAGCACACACCAACAACATGGATGTGGCTTAGCACATTCAAACCCTGGGATCTCCACTGTGTCCCTGCTTGACAGAGGCACAGCACACTAGCCTCACACTATGCCTTATGTGACCTACTTTACAGTGGCACAGTAGCCTACTGTACTGGGGATGCAGATGCCAAGCACACTCTGGCTAAGCTGCCATTCCCTAGGGCAAACAGCCTAGTATTGACCTCTACACCCATATGTTTAATTGTCAGATGCACAATATTTGTTGCTGACAGACTGTTTGCAGGTCTTATTGCCATAGCATTCCCTGTTTCTATGAACAACTTGTGTATCTGTGGAAGATGTTTGAATATGAGGGGGATCCACTATATCACTTATGTCTCTGTAGTCATTTACTGTGTGCACTGGGCAGATTGCTGTGATGTGGTTGGTTCATGGAATGACATGTACAAATGCCAGATATGTGTGGCCAACTGCTAAACGGAGATATGGCCTAAGTGTGTGAGCATACCCAGTTCAGCCTTTCCATGGCATGTTGTCTGACATATGCCTCATTTATCAAAGTGTGTGAACATGCCCAGTGTGAGCTTTCCATATGTTGAACTCTGCAGTCCACCACATATTTGGGTGAGTGTGAACTTCAACAATATCTCACGTTTATGGTTGTGTGTTGGGTGTCATGTTGTGTACTTACTGGCCAACTGCTTCGTGTCTGAACACAACAGGGATTATACTGTGCCTGCAGGGATTGCATGGGATACTTTGCATACAGTTGTCAACATCCTTTCATACTGACCTAACACTGTAGTACCGTATAGTGTACTGGTTCAGTACTTTCACTGTGGTGGACAGTATCCTGGGCTTTAGTCCTATCACTGCTTTAAATCTTCATAGTGAGCACAACAGACTGTGTAGGGGCCAGTTGTGCACATATGACCATGTTGCATTATGTTCAGATATGGACTACGTAAACCAGGCTTGTCCAACATTGGTAGTGTATTCCACAACATAGGTGGACATTGGCAAACACTAGCGATGTGCCCTAGGCCATTTCTAATGCTAGTCAGAGAGTGTGTTTGTCCTTCGACACACATTGTAACTGGAGTTTGCCATGACATATGTCATGGTTAGTATACTGTGCCTCCGTCTACCTGTGACATAACAGTGATACCCAGGGTAAACCTACCATCTCCCATCCACTCATCAAGATTCCTCTTGAGGAGTGTCGATGGGTGACTCTCTGGCTAACCTGTACTGGGAGTTTACTCAAGAGTGGGGGTGGCTTCTGTGTTATGGATCATTCAGTACAGCTTGTCCTATGTATGTCAGTGCTGGGGTTCAGGTCTCTCATTTGCATAGCTCACTGCCATTCAGATTGTACAAGGTGCAGCATGTTCATTGATTCCAGCTTGGACATGGCTTTATACATCAGGCACAGCTTGCCTCTGGGTGGGCAGTATGGCAGTGTGTGGAGCTGCAGTTTGTTTAATCAGGCAACACATGGCATCTGTTCAAGCTCTTTGCTACTCCTGGTGAGGTACTGTTATGGACTTTACAGTTGATGGAGGTGTCTGCTGAGGTACATCCCACAGGGGCTATTGTAGTCAATTGTAACGCTGATGAAGGATGACTGCAGAGCCACAGTGACCTCCCCTTATCTAGATCTGACAACCTTCATGATTAGGTGGGTATATGGTATGTTTCTGTGAACACTACAGCCACATGTTTGTCCAATGCTAGATATCTATCACCCTGTGTCCCCAGGTCTCTCATTACATGTTAGGTACATAATGGGTTAACACCTGTGTGGTAATTGGTGGGCACTTACTGTATATCCACGGTGGTTGACTATACACATTTCTGCAATTAGCTTGCTGACATGGCTATGGCACCAGTTGTCTGTTTCTATGTGGCCCTTTTGTGGGATGCTTGTGTCAGCTGGGGGTCAGATATGGTGGGCAGTTTGTTCTCCTCTGCATACATGTTCAGTCACAGTCCTTCCATGTTGGCCTGTACCTATGGGACATATATACGGAACGAGGGAGGTCCCAGGACCAAGCCTTGTGGGATGCCACTTATATCTGCTTTGTAGTCTGACATGGATGCAGCATGTCTGACCATGTCAGTTCTGTCCTTGGTCTGGTTTGCAACCCCTCTACTGACATAGGGGTTTATATTTAAGCTGGTGAACATATCCATACTGAACACGTAGGGTATTGTATGGAAGCATTTGCAAGGTCCAGCTATGCTGTGTGGACCACACTGCCCTCATCAATGACCTTAATGACTGTTTCAAATGGGGAAAACATGTTTAGGGGCAGGATCTGCACTTACAACAGCTACACTGGGTACGGTCCGGTGTCAGTAGGTCCCCGATAGCTTTATGTCTGCGGTACATGCTGATCCTTTCCATAGCTGTGCAGACCAAGCTTGTCAGGATCCTGGGGTGGTAGTTTGCAGTATCCATTCAGGCAACACCTTTGATGAGAAGGACCACTGTTGTTGTACACTGCTCTTTGGGTACATATCCTGTGGTAAGGCTGACATTGAGCAGTAGTGTGATTTGGCATTCCATTCTTCTTGGAGTCCATGTTGGACTCAACCCAGGACACTATCTCATACCTTTGCTGCTGTGTGTTTTGCTTTGTAGATGCTGACTGTTACCTCAGCATCTGCAATGTCAGGGGGCCAGCGGTCTGCTGGGATAGATATTTTGCATTCTGGGGGGGTGGGGGGTTGCACTGCACCTGCCAGGTTGTATGTTGGCAATATGTGTGTGTGTTTGGTATGTTGTTTGTAATATTTGTGTGATTCGGAGCATATCTGTGAATTCCCAACATGGTTCCTACCATCAGTTGAGTAAGCCTTGTGATTATCCTTAGTGTCCTGTACAATTTGTATCTTCATAAGTTCATAGGTTCATACTAGGCTATCCACCCTAGGGCATTTGTAAGCCTAGCCAGAGTGTGTGTGTCTTTCGCCGCCCCTTGCTATGTGAATAGAATGGCCATTTATGATTTACTTTACTGTGCCTCTGTCTGGACGTGACACAGTGAAGACCCCCAGTGTATATCTATGATCATCCATCCACTTGGCAATATTCCTGTTGAGGGGTGTCAGTGAGGGGCTCTGCCTAACATGGAGTGGGATCCTGTTCCAGGGTGTGGGGAGCCTCTGGGTTATGTATCTGTCCCTCCAGCACATCCTATTTTATTATGTGTTGAGGTTGACATCTGTCACTCTCACAGCTCCAATGGCTTTGATTTTCCTGGGGTGGAGCATGTCCATAACTCCTGTGTTGGACATGGCCTTGTACAACAGACATACAATGCCTCTGTGTAGGCAGTATGTGACTGCATTCAGCTGGGGTGTCTACAGCCAGGCAGCATATGACATATATTTGAGACCCTTTATCCTCTTGGTGAGGCACCTTTGAGGTCTTTTTAACCACTGCAGGTGTCAGGTAAGGTACATCCCATATGAGTCATTGTACTAGATTATGGATCTGATAAGAGAACAGTACAGGGGCACAATGACCTCTGTTGATGTAGATGTGAATCCTTTCATGATACGGTGTCCAATATAGACAGTACTTCCTTCAGTACTTGTAGATAACAACCTCAAATTTGATATGCAAGTCAATCAAACTATCCAAACTATTAATAGAAAAATTAGGCTCACTATATAAAAATATACCTTTCCTAACTCTGAGAGCAAGAACTGCCATTGCCTGCACTCACCTACTCTCAACCCTTCTATGTGCCTCCCCTAGTCTAACCAACTTTAACAAATCTGAACTTAGCAAACTTTCAAGCTGTTACAACCACATTGCCAGATTTGCTACTGGCTCTACATATTGCACACATCACTGCCAAATCTTAATGTACTAGGGTGGCTAGAATTCCCCAACTTACCTCAGTATAATCAGCTCATTGTAGCACACAAAGTCCTCAACCAACCTGAAAAAAACTCCTGGACTTAAAAACCTTATTAATTTGTACAGTAACTCCATGTCACTTCGATCATCTAACAAACTGCTGGTTCAAACACTCAAAACTAATAACTCAGTCAGAAACTCACTGTTTTCCACCTTTGTTGGCAAAACCTGGAACTCACTTCCAGCTGACCTTACTCTACAACCCTTGCTAACTCAATTAAAAAAAAAGTCTTAAAGGGTATTTTACTACACACTGGCTATGTCCCTGTTCCAACCTGGACTAAGTCCTCAACTACCCAGTTTAACATCCCTACAACACTTAACCCACTACTTCTCTCTCTAGTCACTCATGACTCACTACCCCGCTATGCTTCTAACTTTCTATTCCCTACCCCTACTCCCTAACCTTTACCTCCACTACATCTTATCTGTCTCCCCTTACTCTATTTCCCTTCTTTCACTACCAGGTATTCTGAATTTACTTGTTCTTATTGTTGCTGGCCCCTTTCCTATTTTGAAAAGGCCTGCCATACATCTGACACCTTGACGTGGACTATGGATTATTCCACACTGATGTTCCTAGACCATATCATCTCTACTTAACTCTAGCACTTGAATTGCTTCTTTTACATACCTGATCTTTTGAATATTTAATTGTTCTTAACTATTGTATACTAAATAGTACTGTACACTATACTGACTTTTAATAAATGTCCTATTATCTATGATAGTTTGTAAACCTTACCTTACTAGTCTTTTTAATGTGTATGTTATCATCTACGATAGTCTGTAAATCATGCTTTACTTTTTAATGTGTATATTATTATCTGTATGATTGGAGGTTTCTCCCCAGGCCTCCAGTGCAAATGGACATGTATCCAGTCAGACTATCCCAGTCAACAAAAGTAAAATAAAAATAAATAAATAAAAGATGCAGCAGCAATAACATCAGAGGCAAGTACAATATATTGCAACTATGACAAAGAGGTGATGACTTCCCTGCAGCTATGGAGCATGACTCATTCAGCACTAAATATAATGATACATGAGATATTGCACTCAGTTATGCAGAGTAATGCATGGATTAAATACTCTGTGCATCATACATATTAGTGGGTGGTCAGAACACAGTCATCATCAATTGCGCAGGTTGTGAGGCACAGTGAAAAGTGACTGCAGCAATATACTGCCAGGTACAGTCTGTATTACTATGAGCTATAAAAATGAAATTGTGGTTATAGTCTGTATTACTATGGGGTATAAAAATGAAATTGTGGTTATAGTCTGTATTACTATGGGGTATAAAAATGAAATTGTGGTTATAGTCTGTATTACTATGGGGTATAAAATGAAATTGTGGTTATAGTCTGTATTACTATGGGGTATAAAAATGAAATTGTGGTTATAGTCTGTATTACTATGGGGTATAAAAATGAAATTGTGGTTATAGTCTGTATTACTATGGGGTATAAAAATTAAATTGTGGTTATCTTATTGAAATGTATACCTCTGGCTGTAGTGTAAACTATGGGAACATTACAGTAGATGAGGTGCATTATTAAAATTTCATACACCCTAATATGAGCTGTGGGTGCCTGAAGAGAAATAAGTATAAATTGGAGAATGATCCCGGTCCCTTTTTAGATGGCTGTATTTTATGCATGTGACATTTCTGTCTCAGACTTGGGGTTCACAATCTAGAAATAGGAAGGTGAGAGGGGGGGGGGCAATGTTTAGTTTCTATTATAACTCTTTTATATGCTTCCTCCATATACACAAATCTCTCTAAACATAATCTTAGCAAACTTACTTCATCATATAATAATATTGCCAGATTTGCAACTGCCTCTCCATATAGAACTCATCATTGTTTAAATCTCAAAAAGCTTGGGTGGCTGGAACTACCACACCTCATACAATACTATCAACTCACTATTGCCCATAATGCCCTACATCACCCTGAAAACACCCCAATACTCTCCTCCCTCATAACACCCTATAACAATCAGAGGCATCTACGCTCCACCAACAAAATACTAGTCCAAACTTCCGTTCCAAAAACTCAGCAGGTGACTCCACATTTTCCAACTCAGTTGGCAAAATATGGAATAAGTTACCACAGGAACTCACATCCCTAACATCACTCTCCCAATTTCAAACTAAACTAAAATCCTTCCTAAATAACCACTGGCTATGCTCTTGTCATAACCCAGGTTAGCTCTCTTTTTTTTTCCATCATTATATGGCTCCTTAACATTCTTTCTTTCTCTTCTTTTACATACTCTAACTAATTATTAAATATTCCTTATCCTTTCTCTCTCTTTACCATCCTAGTTTTTTTTTTTTCACTTTACTCAAAATTTAATTCAACCTGTTTCAAAGGTATTGCATATGCTTTTTTTTCCCCTCTATTTCTGTATATTGATGTATATCTTGAAATTGTTTAGTAGTTTGTAGTGGAGCTTTTCTCCCCGGGCCTCCACTGAAAATGGACATATATCCAGTTGGACTAGCCCGGTAAACAAATGTAAAATAAATAAAATAAATAAATAAATATTAGGTTCCTTTAAGACCACAGCAAGGTTACTTTCTCCAGTTCTGAAAAATTAGAGGAGAAAATGTCATAATGGTGATGATGATAGTACCAAGGAAGTCAAGCAGGATGGTAAGGGGCTAAAAGGAATTCTGCATCGCAAAATGGTGAAGGAACTCAATGAATTTTCAATAGAAAGAAAATTGTTATGAGACATGATATGAATAAATGGCACATTAATGAAAAGTCTGTGGAAAGCTGGTTGAAAAGGAAGGACATGGCTATGGAAGATCACTACAAAATTAAGCAAGTGTTGTCGAAGGGTATTATGAATCGCACCTGCACTGAGGAGATGGTAGACAAGTAGAATTAGTTTCCACTGTGTGCAGCAGAGGCTAAGACAGTTGAGACATTGAAAAAATTGCTTGTGATACCTATAATGTGAAGATGGAAAGTGGTGAGGCTGCCAGCCTTTTATAATAAGGTGCAGCATGTTATGGCTTTATACAGGAAATCAGCAGTGTTTGATATGCTGCAGCCTCCCGTAGACTTAAAACACCCATCTAAGACCCTGACTTATTCAAATACTTTCTCAGATTCACCCAGTTTGAAAGTGACAGCTCAAGAAATCAGTCCCAAAACTATGGCGAAACTAATTAGGAGGGCATAAACTAAATCCTCAAACTTGAAGTGCACCCTGTATAATCAAATTCAGAGATGCCATAACGTTGGGTTACAGAGAAATAATCATTCATAATGACTCCTTTTGATGAATGAGGCTTTATAGGGATTAGAAGAAAACCCTAATTTGCAGAACAAATTTTGGCTAACTCGAAGACTCTTAATTTAAAAAAATAATAACCTCAAAAATGCTTAGAAAGTTTTCTTTTGTCACACAAGCTATCAGTTCTTAATAGTCTGTTCAGTTGCTCTAGAAGGAAAAAAGCCCTGATTATGAGCAACCTAGATTCAAACTGCAGCCCAGGTAGTCCTAGGAGCTGAAAGGGGGAGAGAGAGGAATTATGAAGATTAGAGTGTTCACCTTTCTTCAGAGTTGAGTGAGGGGAAGGATGTGCTAGCCATTATTGTAAACCTCAGTGGAGATGAGAGTTATGGCAGGACTAGTTAAGTGTATAGAATTTAAGTGTTGTTAATCCCTTAGTGTAGGGGTGGAGATACGTCTGCAAACCCCTCATGGCTTGCAGAGATCTATTAATAAGATACTAGCATATAGGATATAGGTCCTCTTTGTAACATATCAAGCCAGTCACTGCAAACAGCAGTGAAGGTACTTGTGCAACACCCTGTTGTAGCCATTATGCATCAGCTGGTGACATTGTCCTGTAGGATTTAATCAGCCAGGTGATACTGTATGAGAAAGCATATTCACAAAAGAATGGATCTAGTGTGGAAGCAGAGCAACCCTAGCCCGAACATATCAAACCTATGGCAAAAATACAAAAAAAAAGAAAGAATTATATATCTGAGATGCTACAATAAATGGAATCAGCTGTATATTTTCCTATGAACATTCTCTATTGTTTTTGCAATTGTTTATTTTCTATTATACTTTCTTGAACTGAGACTAAAAGGTCCACACTGTTAAAGTGAGCATAGAAGGAGTAGACAGCTAAATCCTAGAGAATGGAATAATGCTGCTGAATTAAGAGATGTTCTTTGCACTGAGTTTGCTTCTGCTTTTACATAAAAAGTAAAAACAAAAAACAAATTTTTATTAAGGCAGTTAGCACTTTTATTCAGATTTCCAAGCATAGTCTGTTGCTTAGGGAAACAGGATCATACTGGTAAGGCATTGAGTAATAAAAACATATCTGCATTAATTCTTCACTTATTTGCAAACCACTTGCTGTCTGTTCCCACTCAAAAGGATTTGATTTTAACATTTCACATGCCTATAGCATAACTCTGACTGGAACTTTCTGTATTTTCTTGGTTTGACTAGTTAACAGGAAACCATTAATATCAGAAGCAGACAAACCTTCTGAAGAAAAGGGCTCTTACATGCCATTTGTAAAATTATGACTACTGCTGTCAATTTAAACTAATAGACAAAGTATGAATTTAAGCTGGTATGCTAAACTCAGACATACTAGTGATTGACAACTAAAGCAGCTTGGGTAGAATTCACTGCTTATAAAAATATATAATTTTACCCAGACATATGGATATTTTCAAGGAAATGTGGCTTAGTCCCAGTTATGATCTCATGCAAAGAAAGTGGCTTTGCATTTGGCCTGTGTGAATTTCTACCAATGTAGAATGTCTTTTCTAATCCGTATTAATGATCCTTTATGTCACAAACACTGAAACAATAATCAAAACCAGAAACAATTTATTCTTGTTGTACTTTCCATCCTGACAGTTTAAGGTTTTGAAAGTATGACAAAGATATGTCTCATCATTGCACAAATATATTAATATCCTGTATTAAATGTGTTACAACATGTTCCCAAATAGTTATTCATTTTCATCAGATCCAGGATGCTATCACCACTGTCTGCACAACAGTAGGCCTACATGGCATCTATGACTGAAATTTGCTTCTTTAACACAGTCCATCAACTTCTTCTGATTTATCCACTATGCTAACAACATAGAAGCTGTCTTTTGTATCCAGATGGTGTTCTTAGTTTGGCAGTTATAATTCTCCTCACCCCTTTGTCCTTCTTCTTCACACTGACACTCCTGCACTGCCATATTGCTATTTATTTACCCCAGCACTCCCCATCATACACTCTTCTAACCTGTAACACTGACAATTGGAATAGAGCCTTCAGAGTGTAAGGACGTTCAATGTCTGAGTGTGTGGTGCCATCATCCTGGGGTAGGACTACAAGTTACATGTCTGGAACCTCAGACAGTTAATGTGATCTTTAAGCAGACATATAGTGCCTTGCCTTAGCTGTGTAAAATAACTGTATATCCCCACTGTCTTCCCATTATAAACCTCACAAAAATGCCCATCACTCAGCAAGTGAAGTCACACTCTTATACACAAATAACATTACACAACATGAGAAGAGACACAATAAAGTAAAAAGCTAAGAACTGTAATTTCATATGAAGTGTGTCAGGCAGCCTATTTGAATGAATGGCTTCATCTAATATCATCAAAACTGAATAATCCAGTTCACAAAATCCTTATCAAAAATCACTGAATGTCCAACATGCAAAATAAATACACTAACCTCAACAATGTCTGAAAAAGAGCAAATACAAATGCATGCTACAGTGGCAATTAAATATGACTTAAAGAGTGTTCTTGCATGGGTGAAGTCACTGCATCAGATCCATCTGAGTGCATGTTGTCTTTCACAGAACCCTTATCTAGATAATCCAACTTTAAGGGCATTCTGTCTTAGGAATGAAAAAAAAAATAATTTAAGTTTGTCTAGTTGTTACACAAAAAATGTGCAGATCAAGCCTGCTTTTCTGAAGTGATACAATTTCAGTCTTGATACATTTGAATACGATTTGTAAGGAGGCACAGCGTAACTTGCCTTCTCCTTGCAAAATGACAAGTTCCATATATTTAATTCTGTACATTTTAATCACTATTAACATTTTGTAAAATGCTAGTTAAGTTAGTTCCTCTGCAGCATTTATGTAACTGCATAGGCTATAATGCTTATTCTTGTGAAAAATTAGGTTCTCAATATATAAAATAAGGGACAATGTAAATGTCTAATGTAAAGTAGAGGAAGTCCACATATTCCTTTGTGTACTGATTTTGTGGCATTGAAACTTATTTCAAAATGGTGAGAATGTGAACATATGTCATCCCCATGAACATAACGTTCACTCTTACTTTTATCTTTTTACTGTTTCAAGTCAACATTCTGGCATATGTAGCATACTGGACTAGTGAACTTTCACTAATGATAGCACAGGTTCTGTTATTTGGACTTCTAGCTGAATTGCAGCATCATATTTTCTAAGGAACATTGCCAGTCCTCTAAAATAACTAAGTAAATGTTTTTGAAAATCTGTTTATTTAAATACAGCATAAACATTGACCATTTCACCGGTGAAGTCTGTGGTATTACCAGCAAACAATATCAGAGTGTACTTTGGCTTAATGTCACTAACAGAGTCATATGCTCATAGGTTCATGGGTTATTTCTAAGCAATTGATCCAGCAGATCATTTGAAGCCTAGCCACTGCAGTTGCCACTGCTGACTACCCCTATTCATTAGGGCAAAACTGGGGTGTATTTGCAATTATCCTTCCATTCATCCAGTGTGAATTTGAAAAGAGTGAAGGAACTATTATTTTTAATGTGACATGGGAACCTGTTCCAGAGGAGAGGAGTTCTTTGAGTGCGGTATCTATCAAACTAACAGGTTCAGTTTGTATTATGGTGAAGGTTAATGTCTTTAGTGTAGGTGTTCATGGTGTTGTCAGTTTTGTAAATATGAAGGAGGTCACTCAAAACAAGGTTATTTCTGGCCTTGTAGCCCATTTAGAGTGTTTCCTTAAGGTGTCTGTGTCACACAAAGGAGATTAAGATTCAGTTCTAAAGTATTGTGCATATGTAATATAACTTATTTCTCTGAATATCATAGTGAAGAATCATTAATGTCTTTTGTGTTGAATCATATGTCTGGACAGGTATTTGCCAAAAGGAACACAGTATTCAGTTATGGAACTAATAAGTGTGGAGTGGAAATGAAAGATAACATCCTTGTATTTCGTGAAACTAATCTTAATAATCATCTGGGAGAAAAAGAAGGACTTACCAACAACCATGGCTATATTGTAGTCACAGGAGAGTTCATTGTTAATAAACAAGCCCAGGTCTCTGACAACTGTGTCAGTTTTTGGGGCAGGGGGGTGGCTACAATTTATAAGGTGGAAGTAAGGGTGTTCTTGTTTGCCAAAGAATATGACAATGCACCTTTAAGTATTTATCTTGAGACCATGGTTCTGGCATCATTTGCTAGTGTCTGTTATTCCCTGTAACAGTTGATTATGGCACAAAGTTTACAGTTATTAGCAACGTTAGTCAGCCAAAGGTCTTAGATATCAGATTTTACATCAGAGAAGTAAATAACAGAATAACTCCTCATACCCGACCCTGGGGCATACAACTGGTAACTAGTCTTTTCAAGGAGAGGGTGTCCACAATCATGCCTCTCAACAGTCCAGATTTTAGCAGAATACCCAGATTTTTGCAACATATTTTTGGTCTGTTCCTCATAAAATCTGTAGTTTTCTGGAAAATATCTGGAAAATTGCCAAATACAAAAGTCAATAAATGACGGCATACATTTGAGTTTCAGACTTAATATTGTTCAGAAAATGCATAATAACACAAATCCAATTATTCAAGCAACTTTCCAGGTTTTTAAAAGCAATATTTAGAAATATTTCATTTGTTGGGTATTTTTTGAGAGCCAGATTTTTATCTGTTGGATAACCTGCATGTTTGCATGTAATTTGGTTAGTTTAACTGTGATTAAAGAATGAAGAATGGTTTCAAATGCCTTAGGCTGAATTTTTAATTAATTACTTATTTTTTAACATATTTGTTGAGTGGATTCCAACTTATTTAATTATACCTCCTGGATTGTTGCTGGCATAGCGAGGACTCTGTATTTGCTACAGAGTGGTTACTGGTCTCATTTACAGTTACTAGACTGTGGAGGAATTCATAGTCATTATCTAGATTTACATATCTAGAGGAAAATGAGCCATATGAATATATGGACACACCAGAAATGGTTACAGAGGTACCTGCTGTAGATGATCTGAAAGTGTGTTGAGCACTGAATGATGGATGGGAAGTGAGGTGTATTATTGCAATGGAACTGATTTTCTCTGATGATGGAGATTACAATAAAGTTTGGAAGGTTTTCAAGAAAGGCAGTTAATTAATGTTTCTAGTATGGAACAACACAGCCCTTTTACTATCCTGGTTTGGATTATTTAGGTTAGTATATGGAACAGGTTTACATTGCCTAAAAATACTTTTGGGTAGAGAAAGTCCTGACTAATACATGGAAGCTGTGATTTGAAAGGTGTTGGCCATCCCTGGCAAAGCAGGAGGGCAGTCAATCATATCCCTGAAAGCTGGCACATACTGGATCACTCTAGGATTACACCAATAGCTAATCCCCTTGTTGAACCCAATCATCTTTTGTTTATACCAAGGCATCATTCTCTGTGAGAGCATGATACTCTCAAGTGTAGCTTTATACTAGCCTTCGGTATACATTCTAAGAGCACAAAAAAAACACAAAAAAATGGAAGGTACTAATAATTGCCAGTAATCCAAAAGAAGTACCCAGTACTCAGCATCAGTGCAAAGGATTTAATAGCAAAATCACAACACAACACAAGTCCAATACGTAGTTAATTTAAAACTCCATGTTTCGTCAGTCTTGTTGTGTTTTATCTGAGGAAGTTCTTGTTGTGTTTTATCTGAGGAAGTTACTGACGAAACGTGGAGTTTTAAATTAACTACGTATTGGACTTGTGTTGTGTTGTGATTTTGCTATTAAATCCTTTGCACTGACGCTGAGTACTGGGTACTTCTTTTGGATTACATACATTCTAAGACCACTATCATATCTCTCTTCATATAATCAGGTGAAGCATGTCTCAAGTCATTCACATCCAGGCCTAGCCTGTTATAACTTTTTTATGGCTTCATGTGTTCTAGTATGATGACCCCTTCATAGATTGAATTAAAAAAACAAGAAACAAAATAACTGAACTAGCCACTTATTCCAACAACAAATCTCTGAAGACTTCATAGATAAAGTGAACTGAAAATATACATTTCTCTTACTGAATTCAGGGACATATATTATTTTCTACTACACAGTTACTTTAAAAAAGTAACATCTTTTAAAGCAAATATAGATTACTTGTTCTTGTTAACTTATTATTTAAATTCAAAATGTCTACCATACAACAGTAAAGCAAACAGTATAATATATAACATAAATGTTTATAACTAAGTCCAGTGTTTAAACATATTCCTTCTAAATTAAAGTGTTAAAATAAAACTCATATATTCAAAATAAAAGCATTAACATAATACTTTATTTTTTTAAATGCTTTCTCTTTTACTAACATTGTGTTTGATTCTGGTTACCAAAGTTATACTTGGAATGAATGGAAAGAGATAATGTTTGAATGAATTTTATACGTAAGAGCATGACTATACATGTGTGAAATGATTGTGATTTTTTTTCTTTTGTTTCCTGTCATACCTTCTCTCCTGCTTGAATTTTCTCTGCACTCTTCCTTTCCACTTTTGGCTCATGCCTAAAGATTAGTTTGCCTCTCTGTGTCTAGCTGACTGGTGGATGAATATGGCATAGATTTTCCTAGAGACAGAGTGCATTTTACCTTTAAATTGACTAAAATGAGATCCATTGGTGTTCTGATTGATAATTTCTGTTATTTGGTACTTATGAGTTAGTATAGTGACAGGGTAAATGGAAAAAGAATGTACTAAAGGAAAGCGGAGAAGGTCTGTATTTCCTTACTGTTCATGCATACCTTCCCAAATGACTTAATGTCCTGGTTTCTTGTCAAGAGCTGGGGCAATGTATCCAACGTGAATCTCAGGTTTCTTGGTACAGTAGAATAAACTGCAGAACTATTATATTATTTTCTTAATACACATCTGAAAATTTTGTTGAACTTTTATTTAGGCATTAGTGGTAATAGTGCTTGAGCATATCACTTATGAAGGCAGGGGGGTATCACAGGACTCTGGCATTTAAAGTTCAGATAATGATGTGATGCTTTGCTCTTAGAGATACTTTCCTTTTTATTAGTGTGGTGCTGAGTGTGATTATGGTTGTGAGGGGGTGGATCTGAAGTGGCTTGAATGAGGTGTATTTGGGGATCAGTTCGATTTCATGTGCAGGAGAGGGCTTTTGAGCATGGCTACATACTGTCTGTATGAAATGATTTATGTTTTTTCCTCTACTTCTTTTCATATATATTTTTGTATGCAGGAGGGATTTTGAGTTTCTCTACTGTTTATACATTGATGTTTGCTTCCCTTGATATCCTATTTTTTTATAAAGGGGTGGAGTGGGGCATGTAAAAAAAAATAATTTAACTTTCTTAGTATAAAGAAAGATCTACAGCATTGTTATTTTTTTAAATGTCTTGAAATACTTCTTTAACATTTATCTAAACGTAAATGGTGATAAGTCATTAAGAATAGTCTGAAACAGAAATTGCACTGTATTTCTTAACGGTATATAAGGTATGGTTCTGAAGATTGTTGTCAAAATTGTTTAGTACATAGTGATATATATGAGTATAACAATTATTTTAACAAAATCTATCGAATTATTTAAATACATTAACAAGAACATTCTTCAATGAGTAATGCAAAAGTAGAAACGTTGGTTCTATTGTTTGACATGTATTAATAATTCATATATAAAGATGTTAACTTTTCTTAAAGTTAACAAAATAAAACAGATATTATATATTAGCCCAGAACAAACTTGTAAACATGATTAGGTACACAAGAAAAGAAGGGTAAGGAAAAGGAAAAATAGGATATGGGAATGGAAGAGGGATATATTACACAGTATATTTTTTGCCTTATGATATTATATGGTAAATACATTAATATTCTATGCAGTTATGTATGAACTATTCACCTTTAACATGTTTATACTTTTAAAGAACAACACATTGAAAACAAAATGAGACAGTTAATAATCTGAGAAATAAACATAAAGCAAGGGAAATACATATGTGCTGGTTTATAGCTGTATATATATCTATATATATATATATATATATATATATATATATATATATATATATGTATATGGGTCTACTTCATTTGATCAAAAGACAATTTGGCAGAAACCCATTTGATCGAAATTTCATTTGATCGAGAACCAACATTCAAGGCAAATAACAGGGATTTGTCCCCCTCCCTAATGTCGTGTGACCCTGGAATTGGTATATATATATATATATATATATATATATATATATATATATATATATAGTTGAGGGGGTGCAGCCCCCCACATTGGGGTGTGTGGGGGCCAAAGCCCCCCACCTATTTTCATTTAAAATCTGTACGTTTTGTTTTATTTTCTTCTTTTAAAGGAAACTAGGTGGGGGCTTTGCCCCCTCACCCCCACCCTAACTATATATACCAACTCCAGGGTTGCACGACATTGGGGAGGGGGACAAATCCCAGCTTTATGCCTTGCATATTGGTTTTCAATCAAATGAAATTTCGATCAAATGGGTTTCGGTCAAATGGTCTTTCGATCAAATGAAGTAGACCCATATATATATATATATATATATATATATATATATATATATATATATATATATATATATATATATATATATATATATATATTTATGGGTGTATATATATACATATATATATATATATATATATATATATATATATATATATATATATAGATATATATATACATACATACATGCACACATACATACATACATATAAAATGGTTAAGCCATCAAAATATCAGATGCATACTGCAGAGCTCTGGCTATATTAAAATTTTTAACTAAATGTAAAGCCTTTTGGCAGGGTAGAGCAAGAAGGACAGTCTAGATAATCCTTTCATTACCATACCAGGTTGGGAATTTTGAAATTTCCATGTATACAGTTAATTGAATTAATCTTATGCATCAAAATTTAAACAGTATTCTTAAATTGCTTGAAATTATATTCTTTCTAGTAAAAACCATTATGGAGGTAACATATCTCTATGCTTACTCTTTAAGGTTAAGAAAAATAATAATCAGAATACATTTTCAATGTTTATTCATTTTCCTATGGATTTAACAGTACTCTCACTAAATATTAATGAAATGAACAATCCAAGGAAAAGATCAAATCTGATTCAGTGTTTAAATATATATAAGGCACAAGTTATATTTCTTCAAGAAATTCATATTAAATATACAGAAAACAAGATTTGGAATTTCACAAATTATGTAATATTATCTCAATCTACTTTCAAAACAAGAAGAAGGCATGGTATGATACTATGGACAAATATTATCTCATCACATATTATATAAATATGAAGATAAAGCTGGACTAATATCTCTTATTGAATAAAATATAATGACAAAACATGGACTCCATTCCGTTTGTACTGGTTTCCTGGAATTAATTTAAATTTAGCCAAAAAACATCTACATATTATTCTCAATAATGGTAACGGTAGCTAACTTAAAAAAATATAAGGAGACTTTAATGTCATATTAAACAGAACAGAGGGATGGATTCCTAAAGTTTGTGGAACTTGGTGCATTATGCCAATATCAGCATGAAACTTGTAGATAACATTGTAATATGATAATATATGACAATAAACTCAAAATAGTTCAGTGCGCAATGGAATGTTGCAGTTACAATGGCACACTATACAAATGCACAAGTAATCCATTATTAACAACAAATGGTTGCCTAATAGGTTCATAGGTTGGTACTGAGCTTTCTGCCCAAAGGCATATATTAGCCCAGCCACGTCGTGCGGTATTCACCGCCCCTTTAGTACTTCCCTAGACCCTTGTACTAGCAGCTAGTACCCTTGGCCCCTATCTAGTAGTGCTGTTGGTGTGATCCCAGGTGTGAACTTTCTGTTACCCATCCAGTCATCAAGGTTCCTCTTGAAGAGTGATAGCGAGGGGCTCTGTTTTATGTAGATTGGGACCCTGTTCCATAGTAAGGGAAGTCTCTGCGAAGGGAATCTATCCCTCCAGCATGTTCTAATCACATTGTACTGTACCAAAGTTATGGAAAAATGATCACAATTCAAGAATCCTGATAGTTGTATATAAATATAACAAAATCTGTACAGTAAGGTTAAGGACACCTTACAAAAAGAATCCAATACCATTATGATAAAAAAAAATTAATAATTCCAGCTATCGCTGTGTGAGCTACATGGCATCCATAACATAAGACAAAGAAATGTCTCAGACAACAATGGATATTCTGTATGTCATCCACTAACTTATAATTCATACTTCAAATCTGCAAGGCTATTTGTAATGTGCATATTTACATCACTCTTTACAGTAAACTAAGAGACAGCTACATATCTCTACATAATACGTGTACCATTAAAATATAACAAGTTCATCTTACAGATTCCAAGTGTATCCAAACATTTTCTAATAAAAAATTTAAAGGTAAAAGGCAATCACAGCCCATTGCCATAGCTAGCACCTGCTAACAATGGTTTCAGTACTTGTGTGGGAAACAGAAGTAGCACACACACCAAAGGAAAGTAGGGGATAGACATGAAGATATGGGTGAAGAAAAGGGACACTAAAGAGGGATATTGGAATAAGTAAATCTGAGGGAAGGTCAGAAGAGCATGGGCAATTTTTTTTTTTTTTGGTGGAATAGGCCCACTCTTTTTTTTTTAAATATTAGAAAATGTAAACATTAGGAAAGAGGAGGTGAAGGTAATCACAGCAGGTATTCATATAGGACAAATAACACAACATAACAGAGACAACTGTCAGGATTGCTCAGGCAGGGTTGGGTCCAGGTGCTTCTGCATCATCGTTATCATCAATATTAAGTCATCCTCAGAAGAATCTGGCAGTGGCCTTGCATGAGCACATCATATTTGGATTGGAGAATGTCCATGGATACCATGCTCTGCAAAGATTAATTACAAAACATAACGGATAAGAAAAGCAAGTATCTATTATGTAGAACAGTCCCATGGATATCATAGCACAACACAGTGTGATTAAGATGACACTTTACACGTGGACTAAGACACATCCATTATGGACAGAGATACCCATGATTCAGTATGTAGTACTCCTAAATAGGACATCTGTATTTTTTCCTGAACAATTCTATATGCTTAGACACACACAAAAGTTATTAGCTTTATAAAAATGCATGAATCCTCAAATCAATATATTGTACCGTCTGCATTCAATGATATATATGAGCAGCCACAATGCATCATTGTTAAAATGAGGAGAACATGATCTGACAATTTTGTGGATAATAGGCAAGCCATATGACAAACTTCTGAGACAGGCAGTATGATATTTGGCCAAGAACACATCAATATAATGAGTTCAACATGAAATACATTTTCATATGCTCAATCAACACAACTGTTGACATATGAGAATGTAATATATCTGTTACTAACATTATTCTGTGTGAACAAATGTATTCATTATCTACAAGAACAAGCAGCAATCAGTACACTAAAAAAACTTATATAATATGCTTGCTGATACTGATCTGCCACAATCAAATGGGTATCTGCTCAAGTGTCAGTCAAGCTAGGCTATATCATTGTGTTTACCCCCATGAGGTTAGAGATAGATGCAGTACCAATGTTGGCCTGCAGATGTGCTGAATATGAACTGCTACAATCAAATGGGTGTCTGTTCAAGAGTCAGTCAACCTAGGCTATAAGAATGTTTCTACAAAAATGCCCAGGGTGACTAAGACAGATGCAATACAAATGTCGACCTGCAGGGTGCACTGAATATGAACTGCACAATCAAATGGATATTTGTTCAAGTGTTAGTCAACCTAGGCTTTAACTGCACTTCTACAGAAACACCCAAGGTGTCTGAACCCGATGAAATACTAATGCTGAACTAAACTAAGCAAGAGTTCTAAGAACAATGCTGAACTAAAGGCTATTTCTTCAAACATGATGGGCACCATTTCACTCAGTAAATAGGCAGGATATGCACAATAAAGGAGACATCAGAAAACACAGCCAGATATACAAGGGTAGCAAAACATGCAGTATAATAACTAGTCAAAGCACTTACGGAACTGTCATTTAGGTTGTGGAGTACATTTAAAAATGTGTATGCTAAACAAATTGCTCAAAGATGCACAAAAAAAATCAACATTGTTCAATTTTATCCACAATTATGACCACAGCTACCATGCAATGATTTCACATACCTTACAGATGGGTATTCCTTTAGTATAATCAATAATCATATTATTGTGAAAAATACAGGCATGAAAATAGCAGAAGATGCATTTCAATTTATAAAATATGAAAAACAATCAACATATCTCTCTCCCCCTCCATAGATCCTCCAGTCTATTCATCTGCACATGGCTCTGTTCCAACTGTGCTATTTATTGCCTGAAAGAAAAAAAAATGTATGAAAAATGCATTCCACAGGTAACACTGATATACATTTCTCAACACAGTTTGTAGACATTTCTTTCTGAAGAACATTAGATATGCACAATACACAATTGCCATTTTTACATTCAGGTGTTATCACCTTTTAACACAGACTGGAAGACATGATATTCAAACCTGCAACCACATTCTACATCCAAATGCCAGACTTCAGAACTACTTGCCTGCTTAACATATTTTAACTAAAATGCATCTTTTGCAGGCAGTGAAAACATTTTATCTTATGATATCATCTTGATAGGGGATTGGCTGCTAAAAATGCTCTGGGTTTAGGATTACAAAGTATGAACATGTGCTGCTCATGTAGCTAAACATTTGGAAAATACAAAATACAAACCACAATGACATATGCAAACCAAACAAAAACTGAGGAGACCAAAGGTTAGAATAAAAAGCAGTAAAAGGTTATATTTATTCCAAAAAGGTCCCATCACTTCATCAGACCATACTAACATTTATCACTTATTTTATACTCATCATGTACAACTTCATCCAGTCAGCACTCGACAATAATCAATAACAATTACGCATTTAAAGATGCAAAGCCATTTCTACATGATATAATAGAAATATATATATAACATTATTTAAAAACCATGTGTGCTATCATACATAACAATACCTCAACAAAATACATCAATAAAATAGAATATGTGGAATACATCGAACATGTTAAATATGAACTGCTATCACCCTATTCATAAAACTAACACCACTGCCTGTATAAATACCTTCTATTCTTCAAAATAGGTTTCATGGGAATTTTATCATTTAAACCCTTGCCTCTGTCAGCTCTAAGTCTGTTGATCCACCTGGTTTCAGATGTCTCAATATCATTAATTATGTCCCCTCCACGTTCATTCTCTTTTATCTGCTCTACTACCATAAACCTAAACATGTGTGTGGGTCCCTCAATATTGACGTGATATTTGGAAAAATATATTCAAGTTATCACTGTGTTCTGATGCATTAATGGTAATGTCGAGCATACATTCCTTTGGCAGTGTGAAAGTGTCATGTAGCATACAACTTCTGTAAACAGAACCATACATGTTGCTGTATATTTACGACACAAAATGTGTGTGTGAGGACCATTATTCCTTGTTAAATTGCACATCAGTAGGAAAATACGTACATATTCCCTATTCTTCATTTCCACTAACATTCTGCCCATGCCAGTACCTCAAAATTTAAGGATGATGTTTTTCCATTATTGACTTCAATATTTCATGAGAAAATAGACCTTCACAATATTTTTACAAAGTATACAATATTAACCAAAAATTGCCCAGACATATAGCACAATTTGATGTAACAGTCCAATAGATGATACAGTGTGACTTATAATGAAAAACTATGAAATAAACAGTCATCCGCAGTCTAGGAGCTATAGGTGTCAGTGATGCATAAGAACAAAGGCTATGTGAAATTGTGTACTTAGTTGCTGTAAAAAACATGTACATATACAAAATACATACTTATGGATATTATACATGTTATTACATAACATAACAATCTATAGTTAAGAGGGCAGTACTTAGCAAATGCACTAAATTATCCCCATGAACTAATTATCACAGCAGCTAATGCATGGTTATAAAAACATCTCTAGGATATATATGGTATAGAGATATATCTGTAAAATCTGTAGCAATGGCAATGCTCAGGTATATGTAGAATATTGGTACTTACTGCAAGGATCTACAGGTTGCAACTGCACCTCAGTGACCCTCCTTCGAAGCTCCCCTGCAGCGCTCCAATGGAGCTCATCATAGCACTGACAAACTTGCACTCCAGTGCAGTAGATCCCCACCCTCTGTCAGTGTTCCCTTGCAATCTAGTTCCACACATCGATCATAGTGAAGTTCCTGCTTTTGGCACTCATCTTCTGCTCTAATCTGTTGTACATAGTCAACATCTGGGTCATCTTCTCATCGGTCCAGTTGGTCACAAGGACATGTCTCAGCCTCTTCAAAGTAGCCACACAGAAATGCTCACTGAGGTACCACTCAGTTTGCAGTTAACAATGGTCTGATTGGTAAATATATCAAAATCAATATTTGATAGTGGAGCTGATGTCATGTTATAAGATCTTTGAAAGCTAACAGGCATGTGCTACACATGGTACCATTTAACAATACCAGTTGGGTGTTTATGTGGTACAAATGGGTGTTTTGATACATAATAGCAGTTTCCATGGATGTGGGCAAATGGGATTCCAAAACCTTGAATTTTTATTAACCTCATTAATTATGTATGGCACAAATGGTACTTAAAGTTGGGTGCACACAAGATGCATTTTGATTCTGTGATTCAGAGTGAGAGGTTTATTGGCAATTGGTAGAATTTCTGCTCTGGTGATTAGTATATCTGTTAGAGTTTCTCATTTCAAATGATATATGTTGAAATTCATCTTTATTCAAAATGGCAATTTTAACAGAGGTGTCATAAGTTATTGGTGTGATGTTGTCTTGAACTTTATGCATACAGGTGTTTTCCTTCTAAATAATTTATTTCAGTCCCATATTCAGTTGCACTGACAGACTTCCATTGCAGATGTTAAAAGTATATGAAGGATGAGTTACAGATCATCTGCAATTCTTACTGGCAATTCTTTGCACTCTGTGATGTAACTACAGAAAACTATGGATTCCAATACTATCTGTACTCAGTTTGTGATGCTGATACTGTGGATATTTCTTATTTCTTGTATCCTAACAAAACTGTTATAAACATGTGCTGTTGCTGCTACGAATATGTCTTCAAGGATGATTCTTCACAAAGGTATTATCAGTGCCGTCTCACAATATTACATACAAAAAAAACAAGTAATCTCTGTGGTATTCCCAAAGTCTCAAAACAACCCACTAAACAAGTGTAGTAGGTCCAAAAACAAAACAGCGTAAGAAACTTCTCTGTGTGGAAGATTTTCAGTCCATATATCTCTAGTTAATCAGTGTATATTAAATTTAACATGTGTACCAATAACACTTTGTTTTACAGCACAATAAACCACTCCTTGCCTGATAAAAAAGTATATATATATTTAGAAAGCTTGTGAGGAAACTATTACTCTACTTTTTGTTATACTTGGATCACTTGTCTGTGTACTTAATAAAGGATTTTTGACTGGAAACAGACTGCCTGCCTTGCTTGGATTACTTTTAAATACTTAGTAATTCTGTGCAATTGTTGTTTGTCTTTTTGGCTTTTCCCGGTGAGGGGTCGCCACAGTGGAACTCCAGTTCGCTAATGATTGGTAGTCAATTTTTATGGTGGCAAGTTGCCAGCCCAACACCCAACCTTCAACGAAGGCACACCCATTCACACATATCTTTCAGAGGCCATTTGACTGTGGAGAGGACATGCAGACTCCACACAGAAGGCACTCCAGCCGAGAATTGAACAGGAGAACCTCTTGCTGGGATGTAACAACGCTACCGCTGTACCACCGCAGATATTAGTATTTCTGTACAATTATATATATATATATATATTTTTTTTTACTTAAGACAAGTTTATGTTCGCTACTTCTACTACTATTGTCTGATCTGATTAATATACAGTGATTAACTAGAGACATATGGACTGAAAATCTTCCACACAGAGATGTTTCTCACACTGTTTTGTTAATATATTACATATCCATACTGTCTATGGCTTAGCTTAGGATCCTAAGGTTTACCCTTGTGTTCCTTAAGGTATTCAGATTATTATTGTAGTATCTGAATGTGACATGCAAGCAGACTCATGTGGTATAATGCTATTGGCTTTGGGTATCCATGAAATATATATGTATAGTCAGGGGTTCTAATCCCACTCAAAAAGTGCAAATGTTTTACATGTTATGTTAATTTTAACAATGTTATGTATGAAGGCATTGTTATTACTTGCAATAAGTCACATTAGTAGTCATTGCACACTGTTATACAGATATTTTCAATCTACTGGAGTGCATAATGTTTATGTTGACATATGCTGTTCACAGAATGAAACATATAAATGGCCTCAAACATGAGTATTAACATGTGTATATTACTGTCTTTCAGATGGCCAGCAGTCCTAGGGGTGACAAGTTCTTTCACCAGGAAAATAGCATTGTAACTGATGCTTTCTGACAACATGGAAAGAGACTCCTAGGTCGTTGAGGTGATACAGTTTGGAGGAATGAAGTCTGGACGGACCTCACCAACATGATCAGTGTAGATGAAGGCCACACCCAATCCTGTCAGGCCTTTAGATGATTCTGCTTAGACATGATTCTTCATGCAGCCAACAGAGTGGCACATTACGAGAGATTGAAGGATGCCACTGGTAGTGGACCACTGCTTAAACCTCTGATGACATCACAATATTTCTAGCTTCACATATAGCAAGAAGGGAGTGGTGGGATTGAAGCTGGGATTGCAAGATGGACATGTGTGCATTTGTTTCCATTACAGGAATGTGTATTGTAACAATTAATGCATATTGCTGCAGCATGCATATTGATCTATTGCTTCATCTGATTTACAGCAGCATAGTTGAGCCATGAACACACTTCCACACAGGATGGGGATGATGATATGCAAGTATAATTAAATGTATTCATATGTCTCAGTTGCAAACAGATTAGTCCCACCATTTGTAATGCTGTATACATCAATTTTCACAGGTGAATCTACTTTGGGCCTACACCAAAGATTGGCAGGTGAGTGCCTCTATACTGTTACTGTGAACACTACCTTGTTAGTGCCTCCACCTCATTTCATGGCACTGCTGTTTATTGTTATACTGTTCCCTACCATTTAACACTACATGTTCATATAGTGGAGGGGGAAGCCATGCATTTCCAAGTGCATACAGACTAGGTATGTTTCAGCCACATTGTCATAGATTTCAATAATATGTAGCACATGCGATGCCTGACTTTTTTGTCACTACTTGTTAATACAGGCCCCTCTGTGTAGATATGTAACATACATCGCATGAGAATTTGTTGCCAATTGTACTGTGTTGTATATGTGATGCTGTCAGTATTCGTTTTGCTAAATACATGACTGTGCTGTATTTCTCTTCATTTACATACCATAGGATTCAAAGTACAACCCACAACCTCTACACAGCAGGATTCTGTCAGTGGCTTGCTGTTATGTATGTTTCATAACTATCCATTCTGTTAATCCTATAGTTGACCTCCATTATTACTGTGTCCTTACCATTCCTAGATCAGTCTGCGTTAATGTCCCCAAGTGCACATACAAGTAGTATATGTATTTCACACATTCTGCATGTTTTAACTGTTATCACTTGGTTAATAGTGTAAATGATGTGATCAGTAATTCTGTTTTTTCCCAGCACTAGTGGAGTTCATTCCAGTGCAACACAACATTCTTCCCATGAATGTTTGTCAGGTGTGTTTTTTTTATGCATTACATATGTCATGTATGTTGGCAATGTAAACATATTGTATACTTATTTTCTGAGCATTCAGTGAAACATGCATCATACAGTAGACTGCAAGTGAGGTCATTAGTATTTGTAACACTGCAGTGATATATATATATATATATATATATATATATATATATATATATATATATATATATATATATATATATATATTTATATGTGTGTGTGTGTGTGTGTGTGTATATATATATATATATATATATATATATATATATATATATATATATATAGATATGGGTCTACTTCATTTGACTGAAAATACACTCCACTGAAAATGAAATCAGTGGGATCACTTCACTTCACTGAAAACTCATTTGACTGAAACTAATTTCGTTGAAAGTTATATATGGCCTTTTCCCCACTGTAGTGCGATCCTGAAGTTAGGATATATATATATATATATATATATATATATATATATATATATATATATATATATATATATATATTTATAAATATATATATTAAAGGGGAGTACAGGTGGCACAACCCCCCACATTGGGGGGTGTGGGGGTGATATTATAAACAGTTTAAACTATACACATTAATACTTACAAGTGCAATGAATAACTGTTTCCAGAAGAAAATATATAACCAACATATGTTGGGGGTTTTGCCCCCCACAACCCCCATAATATATATGCTAACTCCAGGATTGCACTACAGTGGTGAAAAGGCCATAAATAACTTTCAACAGAATGCATTTCAGTCAAATGAGTTTTCAGTGAAGTGGTCCTAGTAATTTCCTTTTCAGTGAAGTGTATTTTCAGTCAAATGAAGTAGACCCATATATATATATATATATATATATATATATATATATATATATATATATATATTTATTTATACCGTATGTCTTTGATGATATCCTTCATGTGCTGTAGGCACACTATCCTGGTCTGTGTCTTTGTAGCTTGTAGCACATCAAGTATCTGTATCATTCAGCAGTCCATCCAGTGATGATAATGTTGTTCATGATGTGTTGCAGCATGGTAGAATGGCCCCTGGCACAGAGGTCTTAGGGTTGTTTGGAGAGTCCATCCATCCATGAGGTTGACAGTGATGTTGCAGCAGATGTAGCCTCAGATGTGGAAGTCCACTTGTCAAGCCATTCAGAGGATGCTGCCACAGTAGATGTTGGACAGAGTGAGGCCATTGACCAACACACCACATTTGAAAACATTGCTGATGGCACTTCCACACACCAACCAGAAACAGGGCATTGTGGTAGATATAGGTGAGCAGATGTTGTACATGGCCAGGTTTAGAGGGTGTCCACGTCCTGCTGCAGACAAATGATTGATCATAGTAATGGTATTTTTCAAATGTCTGTACACTTGCCTGTGCCACAGATTGTGTGGCACATCAGCTAGATGTCTTGCATGAAGAGCAAGAGCACAGACTCAGTGAGATTATGGCTGCATTGGCCACTCAGAATGAGAGTCTGCTAGCTGTGTCATGGGTGGCGGAAACCCTGGCCTCTACAATGCTGTAGAAGTGTCATACTTTCAGCAGGGTTCTGCATTCCATGATTGTGTTCATCAGATTCCAAGCTATGAGAGGCAGGACACCTGTCTGCAGAACCACCAATTCCCATTGAGAATCACTTTTTCTGGTCCAACCTGCACCAAGTTCGACTGCTGACCCATCTGCTGAGTCTTTCGAGTCACAATGCCTTCACTTCACAATCATAATCCTTCATCTTAACATAGTGTTGTACCACCATCCATGTCTGTTGTGAAGCAAATAGGGCAAGATCTGTTTGTATGTGTAAAAGGCAGGGTGGACCATGGTGTGAGGCATTAGTGAATTTATCCAAGAGCATTTTAGAGCATGTCCAACAGTGTAGTTCCTATAACTAAATCATATAATTGCAATACCACTGTACTGTGATATGTGTTTTCTGAAATTAAAATTTCTGCTTTATGTCCTGCATGATTTCTCTTTTTCATGTTATCATATGGTACAGATTTGTATGAGTAGACCTTATGTGTGTCCCTTCTTGCTTACCATACAGTGATATAACAGACTGAGTGTGCATATATACCTCCAGAGAACACCCCTGCACTACCAGGCTATAACTTATACCACACTTTTCGGCCATGTAACCTGGACCAAAACACCAAAGGTGTGTCCATATTCATTAAGGATATCCACACCTGCAGGCTAGTTGCTCAGCATAATGCATCCGAGGTTATCCAAGTGCAACTAACTCTGGGCAAAACTGCAATCCAAATTGTAGCTTGCTACAGATCCCCCACCATGCCCCAGGATTCCCACTCCTCTTTTCTTGATGTACTGGAAAATATTAGGGTTCAACCAAACACCCTAATAATGGGCGACTTCAACTACCCCACCATTAACTGGGAAAACTACTTGTGTACCAACACCTTAGCTCAACGATTTTTGGAATTCCTAAACTCCAATGCCTTAGATCAGCTTATCCACACCCCCACCAGGGGCAACAATATCCTAGACCTAGTCATTACCAACATGAGTGCTCGGCATTCCACACCTGAAGTCAACTCCTCGTTGGTCTGATCCGACCATAAGCTAATCACCCTTGATATCCACATCCTGCCCCCACCTCCCATTAAGGAAACCACAGTACATAATTTCTCCAAAGCCAACTTCATGCTTCTTAAGACAGAAGTGGTGAACTTCATGACACCCATGCAGATGGACAATACAGTTACAACTGCTGAATCCTACACAAATGCACTCTATAAGCACTTACACGAGTGCATGGATCATGCTATCCCAAACAGAACCAAGATGCTATCCTCCAAAAAAAGGAAGCCAATCTGGTGGTCCCCTGCCATAAACAAACTGTATAACAGAAGGACGAAACTGTTGCAAAAGAGAGTAAAATCCCATGAGTGGAGGAGCTCCCTGGTCAGCCTCAGTAAAAAGCTGAGATCCCTTATAAGATCCTCCAAAGCTAACTATGAAAACAAAATCACCACTAATTCCAAGGACAACCACAAGGCATTCTATAGCTATGTCAAGAATCTTGATGGCAACACCCAGATCTGCTCTGAGTTATGGCACAAAGGTACGGAAATTACAGAACCAACTGGTATTGCCAACATCCTGGCAGATAGGTTCAGTGCTAACTTTACCTCCCTCTCACCACCTAAAGGGCTCATATCTATACAGGAGGAATGCAGAGTCCCTGTAATCACAGCTACGCAGGTAAAAGTTGCACTCTCTAAAGCCAAAAACACAGCATCCATGGGACAGGACAACATGCCAGGTTGCATTTTACACAAACTTCAGAATGAACTGGCTCCCCACTTAAGCACCATGTTCAATAATAGCCTCGCATCAGGCTTTGTGCCAACTGAATACAACGCCCCTTTTGGAATGTACCTCACAAGACATCTGCAACAGCTGGAAAGGCCACAGACATATCTCATAAAGAGGATTACTGGCCTCAAACAAATGTCCTACACTGACCACCTCAAAAAATTCAAGCTTTACTCCATAGCATATCACCAACTCTGAGGTGATCTCTGCCTAACATATAAAGCTATGTCAAACCCAGAGCTGTTGGACATGCTACACCTAAAGAAATCCCAATCCATCCAAGCTACATGCTCTAGGGACCTAAACCTTGTCAGCACAATAAACAGGACATACTGGAGGGATAGATTCCTGTCCCATAGACTTCCCATACTCTGGAACAGTCTACCCATCTATGTCAAGCAAAGTTCTTCATTAGCACTCTTCAAGAAAAATCTTGATGAATGGATGGGAAATAGGAAATACACCTCGGGGATCACTTCTGTGTCTCTGCTTGACAGTGGCACAGGAAAATAACTTTCTTGGGTGGCGTAAGCCAGGGAACCTTGTTGGCTAGGCTTATGTAGGCCCTTGCGCCGATAACCTAGTACCTACCCATGAACCTATGAACCTATGTCAATTGTGCCCAGAGTTGATGATCTGTGTTTGGACACATTTGCATATGTTCATGTTGGAATATTTTATGCTAATTGGTACTTGCTATTAGATGCAATGTGTGTTGTTGTGGTGAGGCAGTACATGAACATCAATGTTCAATCTGTGTACTCATGTGCACATGGCTTGTCATGACAAGTATTTGGATCAGACACTGTCGTGTTGCCTGGTTCTACATTTGTGGTCACACCTTATGTTGCATACGTCTGAGACTTCTGTCTCCTATGTCTTCCTGCTCCTCCAGCAATACCACTGGGATGTCCTCTTCAGACATTTGGGGTTCCTGGGGTAGTTCACTGACACATGCAGCTGGAAGACCCCTACACACTCTGGTTAGCAAGTTCTGCAGCATGGCATGCTCCATTGTCATCTATGCTACCTTCTCAGGTGTGTATTGCAGTTCACTCTGGATGGGTCCACACATGTGAACTGATCTTTCTATACACAAAACACATGTTCTATGGTGTTTTGGGTTGTTGTGTGTGCTCTATTGCAGGCCTCCTGTGCATGGATTGATGGTTCATGGTATGGGGTCATTAGCCCTGGCTCAAGTGGATAATCACAGTCACCTGTTTTGGGGAATAGAAACACTTTTCATCAGAATGGATATTATTGAGAGAGGTATCTTTAACTTGCATCCTAGCTGCATTCCTGTATTTACCCAGCAACAGTCTGTCAGGTATGCAGCCCTGACTCCACTTTCCCTCCAAATGGCAGCATCATGGTCACCTCCAGGGTGTTTTGCCATGGTGTTTGTTATGTTGCCATCTGCTGCACACAGAACTTTGCAATTGATAGATGGTTATCCCTTTCTGTTTATGTATTGGTCTGCTTCTGGATGTACTGGTGTCTTGCTAGGTAAGTGTGTGCAAACTACTGCACTGAGTACATGTGGGAAGTTTGCCATGTTATAGAATTGGTGCATTACAGTTCTCTACTCCATGGAGGTGTATGGAAAGTGTATGTAGTCATCCACCTTGCTACACATTGCTTTCAGGAACTTTGCCAGGATACAACTGGAATCTGTCTATGATACTCCCACAGCATTCCCCATGTGTCTCTGGAATGTCCCAGATGAAAGTACACCCAGGTTGAGACACATTTTGGTTTCAAGGCAGATAGGGTTTCCTCACAGAGTCTTCACAGATGTGTGGGACACACATGTTGCAGACAGCCTACACCAGTTGTCTTTCTATATGGTATAATATTATCTGTCTATTGCTGGTCTGGCAACTGTTTTTTTTTTCTGTAGCCTTGTTCTAACTCTAGCTGGCTGCCTTGTAAGATGCACAGCCACAGTCTCATTTATGGCTTGCCTCACTGCAGCCTGTTGCATTATATTAACAGCAGGTATCATTTTTATATGATTTTTTTTTCGAGTTTTGCAGTGGATTTCTTCGTACTCCATAGAATTTGCTTGACCTCCTTGGCATCCAGAAGGTAAGTGCTGAGGATTTTAGAAATGGAGATGGTGTGGCTGTTACATTTGAATTGCATTGTATAAGCATGATGTTTTTTGGATCAGACCGGTGTGCACAAATCCTTAATTATCCTATGCCAAATACTTAATTACTTGGTCTACCTTTAGCATGTCTTCTGGAATCGCATCTGCAACAAGTGCTCTGAAGTCTTCCTTCAGGGTGCTGCACTGTCTGAAAATAGCTTTAGAGATCTTTATGGAATCTGGCCCAAGAACTAGCAGAAAAAGAAAATTACGACTGACTCCCACAGGTAAAGATCTCAAAAACTGGATAGAGATTTTAAAGTTAAAGGATACATTCTCTTAAAAAAAAAAACAATAAATCATTAATCATTATTCATTTAACAATGATATGCAAACTAGAATTAATGCGGTATTAGCCTCACAAGATATAACAACACTATCAAAAAAATATAAAGGATTAATATTATATCCTGTGTAGGCAAAAAATATAATGTAGGCAATGTAACTGTATTTCAGAGACAGTGTTTGTTAATGCAGAGAATTGTAAAGCATTTATATCACTAAGAAATAATGCTTTATTTGCACCAATAAATGTATTGTTTATATTGCAATGGGCTAGCATAATAATTTAAGAAAATCAGTATGTTATTTGTAGGCTCGCTCTCTCTCTCTCTCTCTCTGAATGTATGTATGTGTATATATATATATATATATATATATATATATATATATATATATATATATATATTCTTCTTTGTATATACATCTGTGTGCTTTGTGACTTTTATCTGACAATCATTATGTAATTAGAATAATTATCACTGTACTGTACACACACTCTCCCCCAGATTCATGAAGCTCGGTGCAAGGCCGGTGTAAGGCTTGCGCCGGCAGTGCAGTGCATAATAGGCATAGCAGCGCCACATGCATAGTAATGAGTGTGCGCCGCAACCACAAACACGTGCAGAGGGCACGTGCATGAGCCCAAGTAGGTTGCGCCCGTAGGTGTGGCCAAGCCGGCAGGCAATGAGCAACCTAAAGTGCTGACTGTCACAGGCCACCTGCAATAGTAACCGCACCAGCCAGGGTCCGTGGATAATGAAACGTACGCAGAGTATGCAACATAGTAGCCGTTCACACAAAACGGAGAACCAAACATTAACCCACGAAGTCCAAATTGCACCCGTCCAAGGAACAAAGGATACGCGTAATACCATGTCCGTCACGCAATGCACTGTCAGTGGGCATACCCAGTGAAGGTGTACCGCAGCATGTCAGCGCGCCGCACCTACACACAAGTAGCCCCACGGGCATGGTCACCAGCAGTAGTGAGAGTACACAGCCGGTCAGCCGTGTCGATATAACAACCAGAAGGAAACCAGATACCCTAAACACAGACAAACATGTGCATAGCAACATGTACTACACCCAGCAACGTGCCCATCGCATACACATAGGACGGCGTATGCCGAAGCGTAATATCCAGAAGCAGAACCCATGCATGCAAATGTAATACACAACAGCCCCGTCATAGCATGTAACCCACACCATGTACGACCGTGCACCCAACCCAGCTAGCAGCCTTGCGCAGCTGCACACCTACACACAGTGGGTATACCTCAAATGTAGTATGAAGTATTGTCCTAGGCAGTGCCATGCGGGCAAATATGTACCCCACATGTCAACATCCCACCTCAGGTACTGATATCCAAATGGCTGCATGTGAATGTGTTGGCAGAATGTGTACATCCCGCATGTGGTATGGACCTGTCGAAACCCCATAGGCGTTCACACGCCACGGTGTCCATAACTGTACACATCTGGACAAAGCAGTATGTTCAGCCACCGTACTGATGATTAGCTATGCAGACATGTCAAACACAACACATAGGGCGGAACATCTGCCCACCAAGCAGGACACCCCAACAGGGTGCCACATGCACAGAAGGTGAAGGTGGGACATCACACGTAGAGAATAGTGGTGCCGGATGGCCAAACACCCACGGCCAATGCAAAGGATGGAATAACATGTATATGCCTGGATGAATGGGTATGTCATAGCATGAGAATAGACTAAGCTATCCAACATAATAGCCATGCGTACCAGATACAAACTGCCAGTAACACGCAGTAGTAATGCAGGAAGGCATACACGACTGTGGGAATATCACAGGACATATGGCATGTGCCAAGTGTTGACGCATGACACAAATGTCCAGGATGGGGCTCCCTGCAAAGAGGAACATGTGCCAACCCCACCCCCCACAGATGTACCGGCAGTGGAAACACAACCCAAACACACACCAACATCACCGTCCATCCCACGATAGCAATGGAGGCTGGTCAAAGACCATCATGATGCGTGCACAAACAGGGACACGTGTAACCGTTGCCCTGACAACCCCCCACAGGCCAACGAATAATAGTATGGACATATGCATGTAATGCTGTGAAGGATGTGTGGTAGTCCTCAGTATCACAGAGGTAGGTACACAGATACACTGTAATCAACCGTGACATATGTGCACTGTACACAGCATACCTGCAGGTAATACATAGTTCAATCATGTGCCACAGAAATATCCACATACGAATGAGGACAGGGGATAGACAAGTGTGAATGGGACAAACTATGAACATAGGTTCATAGGTTCATAGGTACATAGTAGGCTATCCACCCAAGGGCAGCTATAAGCCTAGCCCATAGTTATGTTGCCTTTGCCACCCCTTCAGTTCAAAGAAAACTATGCCTATTATATTGCTGTACCTCTGTCAAGCAGTGACATTGAAGTAATCCCTGGGGTATATCTGCAATCTCCCATCCATTGGTCAAGTTTCCCCTAAAACAAGGCCAGCGAGGTGCTCTGCCTCACATGTACTGGGATGTTGTTCCACAGCATAGTGAGTGTCTGGGTGATGAATCTGTCCCTCCAGCACATTCTATTAATGACCGTGTCAAGGTTCACGTCACCTGCCCCTGTGGTTCTGAGGGATCTAGATTCATTAGGTGAAGCATAGTCATCAAATATGGGTTCGACATGGCCTTGTATGTCAGGCACAGGTCACCACTGAGCAAGTGGTATGCGACTGAATGGAGCAGGAGTCCTTTCAGTCGGGCAGCATAACACATATTCCTGAGACCCTGCATCCGTTTGACGATGAACTTTTGGGGCCTTTCCAGCTGCTGCAGGTGTCGGGTCAGATACATTCCAAACGGGCATTGTACTCAATCATAGGTCTAATGAGTGATGAGTACAAGGGGACGATGACCTCCCCTGATCTAGATGTGAATCCCTGCATGATCAGGTGGGCAATGTAGAAGGTCTACCTAACTACGTTAGCAACATGTGTGTCGAACGAATGGTTACTGACAACCTGGGTCCCCAGATCCCTGGTAACTCCCTCTGTGCTCAGTGGATTGCCACCTATATGGCAGCTAGGAGTAACCTTGTTCTTCCCGAAGGGTATGACTATGCATTTCCTGGCATTTAGCTGTAGGCCATGTCTCTGGCACCAGATATCCATATCTGTGAGGCCCTTCTGAAGGATATCTGTGTCAGATGTGTGTCCGACTATGGCACCCAGTTCGCAGTCATCTGCAAACATTGTCAGCCATAACCCCCCTGTGTTTGCTTGTACTTTGGAAATGTAGATGCTGAAAAAGAGTGGACCCAGGACTGAGCCCCGTGGGACACCGCCTGTGACCGGCTGTGAGTCTGACATGGTGCCAGCAACTATGACCGTGTGGGTTCTTGTCACCTAGCCAGTTTGCAACCCATCCTGCGATGTATGGGTTCACATTCAAGCCGATGGGTTTATCAATGATACCTGAGGGGGGTATTGTGTTGAAGGCCTTTGCCAGGTCGAGGTAGGCTGTATGGACTGCCTGACCCTCATCAATGGCCTTGGTGACTGTTCCTAAAAAGTCAACCAAGTTTAAAACGCATGATCTGCCTTTGACCAAGCCAAACTGGGTTGGATGCAAAGTATGCAAGTCCCCTATGTCTTCATCTATGAGTTCCATTATGATCCTTCTCCATGGCTTTGCAGATAAGGCTTGTCAAGCTAATGGGACGGTAATTACCAGGGTCAGTGGAGGCACCGCCCTTGTGAAGTGGGACTACAGTCGCCGCGCCACAACTTGGGTAATGCTACCTGAGGTGAGGGTAAGATTAAACAGCTGTCCTAACTGTGGGTTTAATTCCTCATTGAGTTCGTGGAGTACACAGCTGGGACACCATCTGGTCCCATGGATGCTGTGTTTACTGCCTTGGAGAGAGCATTTCCCACCTGTGCGTTACAGATGTTTCGGGGGCCACAATCCTCTGGTACAGATATCTCTCCACGTGGGGGGGGGGGATGTTTGCACCGAACCTGTCAGCCAGTATGTTGGCAATGTGTGTAGGTTCAGTAATCTTCACATCATTCTGAACCCAGTCCGAGCATATCTGGGAGTGTTCTCCCAGGTGTCCAACATAGCTAAAGAAGGCTTTATGATTGTCAGTCGAGTCCTTGGTGATTTATCTGTCGGATTTGCCCTGGATGATGTCATGAGAGCTTGTAGTTCTTCACATATAATGAGCAAGGGTGTCATACCTTACAAGGATTCCGCTCTATCTTGTAGTAGCTACCTCCTTTCGTTGTAGAGCTTGTGTATGGCTGGGGTACACCAGACTGGATGCTTGGCTTTGGTACAAAGAGTCTCAGTTTTGTAAGGGATTGCCTGATCCATGCAGTCCTGTAGGTGCTGGTAGAAGGCATATGTAAGTGATTCAGCGGCTTGAGTAATGTTTACCACTGGCTCAGGGGCCTTAAAGGAGACCACACTAGTGTTTAGAAGTGTGAAGTCGGCTTTTGAGAAAGCCATATGTATGGTAACTGGCACCACCCACAGCATTGTATGCCAATAGCAGAAGCTATTGTATGTTGTCCAAACACACGTGTCCGTACACATGGAACATCATAGCAATAAACCACGCCTGGATGTGGGTGATGCTAGACATACCCACGACAGACTTGGTGCGTTCCCGAGGCCGAGGGACCACACACATAGCCGGCCTTAGGCATAGGCCAAGTAGGCAGCCGCCTAGGGCGCCGCTCTGCTAGGGGCACCTTTCCAGCCTTTATTTGGTGTAGGTAGACCAGGATGGGGGTAGCGGGTGATGTTGTGGGGGCACCACGGAGTCCTTTTGCCTAGGGCACCACTTGACCTAAGGCCACTCTTACAGTACCCACACCCAGACGCGGGTCATTGCTAGTATGCTATATCATCTATGGAAAGAAACCATATATTCCCAGACATAATGGCACAGCATAATGCCTGTCCGCCGCCCAAAGAAGACATACGGCACCCGCGGCGGTGCAGACGTAGTGCGCGAGATGTCCGTAACCAATGTCGACACTGTCTCGCTATGTGAAATAATGTCAACATAGCAATTCAATACTAAACAGCGACGGAGAGCCCGATGTCCCCGTTGCTGAGCTGTACAACCTGTTCCGCCATGTTAAATGTGTGTAGCAGAGCGGGACTGCCCCAAACTAAGCAACGGACATGTCCGTGGCTCAGTGAAAGCCGTCACGCAATGTTAAACCCATGTAATATAGCGAGACAGGTTATAAATACCGAGGTTTAGTAATGGAAATAGGTCCGTTCGACCAGACTGTGTGCAATTACTATAACAAGATCTACAACGGGCACGCCGGCCAATCAGCACACACGGTTAGGAATAATGGGGGGGGGGATATGGTATCATAGACACGGACAAACCATGCCCATGTGAATCATCTGACATTCGTACATGGTCAGGGCAGTTCCATACACTAGGCGGACAAGACCAAACCCAAAGCACCACAGGAACACCCTGACAATCGAAGGCCTGTATGTAGGGGATATAAGCCCTGTGATCTGAATAACCCTGCGGTCACGACATATGCATCCTGGGCCATGAGCGGGAGGGAATGAGGAATGTTTAACATGTAGTACCGCACCTTTCCCAGCAGGAGAATGGATGCCTGTGACGTACGTGAGTGCAGGGGGGGTGGGGGGAATATGTAAATTTAGCTAAGTACCATGGGTATGCATGTAAATGAGACCGAACAGCTAACGGTAGTGGTCACAGTAACCGCAAACGTGAATGCAGTCCCGCTTTGAATTACGACTATAGAACATATAAATGTGAACGTACGTACGCGCCCATGCCGCAAAGACTGTTACATGTGTAAAGGTGAAAGTGCGTTCCGCACACGTCCATCAACCGGATCAGAGATATGTTACCGGAACAGTCACAACTAACACAGGCCACGTAACCACACAGACCCAGTAAACATATGTAACCACAATACGGATATGCATGTGCGCCTGCGCATAACCCACAATTAGGAAATGCAAGTGCGCGTGTGCGTGTGTGATCCGCTCACAGCAGGGAATGTTAAGGCTGTGTCCTCCACGTCAGTCATACATGTCTCAAAACTGTCAGCCTCTGAAAGTATGGAATCGGGCAATGCCATGTAAAATACCGTTAGAAATAGTGAGAAACACATATTCATATACGCTATGTGATAAGACAAACATAGAATGTGGATAGAATAACGTGTGTGTTAGTAGTATGGATTGACGACGGTTATGCATCTGTAACTCGACCCACTTGTCAGAAGGTGCCCCCGTACGAAATGTGTTCAGTTGGCTCACACTTGTTGACCAGGCTAGGGTAGCTGGATATATGTCCAGTGTCAGCAGAGGCCCGTGGAGAAATGCTCCACACATAATAATAGCACAACATACCAAAGTACTCATATATGTAACCAAAAAAGAACAACAATAGAAAGTGTCCTGAAAGGACTGGTTACACACAGATCCCAGATGACAGAGAAATATATGGCCAGTGGAAGCACGTCACAATTACGGGATCATGTCCCTATAGAAGCAAGAAGGTCTCACATGACACGCCAGCGAATTGCCAGATAGACACAGGTCAATGTAACACACAGCAACATTAAGGGCCAACCAGCCGTACACCATGCCAGAACCTGTACAGTGGAAAGGTATGGCATGGTAATTGATGTGTGTACACAGGTAATCCACAGACAGTAACAAAGCAAGGTATGAAACGAGGGGTTCACATGTATATATCTACACACAGCAGTCCGACCCGTATATATGACGATGGACATAGATTTGTCACTTGAAAACAAGATGTAAACAACTACAGTTTAGTCCATATCATATTGATATAGTAATAATACAGTCATATTCATATTTAACATTGTGACTCTTATTTACATTCATATTTATACAAAATATGCATGTAATTTTACTTATTTATTCCATGATTTGGAATCTTAATGCAACAATTATACACATTGATATACAAAAGCATTATCAACACACTACATTCTAAGGTTTACTCACAACAATTATCAACTATGTTTCAATATACTGATTGTATTGACCAATATTGTATTTATATTAACACATTGTTGTTGTATTATTGTTTCCATTCAGTAATGTATGCAACACTGAGTTGTACATGTCACTTTATCATCAAGACTTGGAGCACGGTCCACTTAACTATGAGCAAGTTTATTAATTAGTTGACTTTAAACTGACTCTGAAGGAAGTATATAAGGAATGACTATCTAATGTATTTCGTACTCCGACGATGCCCCATGTTAGTGGGTGAAAGAGCTCAGTATCCTTTGACTGTGGAGTGTATCATTTTTGTCATCGTCTGTCTTGGCATGGTTTATGTTCAATAATGTCTTTTATGAAGATGACCTGGACTCAGGGTTTGCTGTATTTTCGCTTACTGGCACATGGATATAGATAGGCCAAGTAATACATAATATGGGTAGTCAAACAGACATCCGCGATTGGGGAACATACAGCAGCAGTCAAAACCACTGGCCAGATGGTGACAGTCCAACAAGTTCTACACTTTACATATGCACATTGGTGTCCATTGTAGGACCCCAAAAATTGATCCGTACGCAATATCAACCAGCTGCAATCGACCCAGAAGAAATGACAGCCGTGACTACGGCACAGCTAGACATATGCACCACCAGCGTGTTTAAGGTTGATGACAAGTGTCCATGAAATGCAGGACATATGAACAGAAATCCCCAGATTGTCGAGTCCATAGAAGTGCGTCCACATCCCAGTCCCGCACACATGTAGGATGTGTAATGGGTACCGTCGAGGGTTGCAGCCATGGGATCCTGGGTATGCAGAAATGGGGCTCGGTGTTGTTTGGCAGACAATCCGTTGTCCCGCCCCGTGGGAGGGATGTGGGTATAGCACATGCCTTACTCCCCACTAATGATGCAAAGCATCCACCGGATAATGCTAAAAGCAGGTGTGAAATATGTGCAGCCCTATATCAGTGCCCAGTAGGCAATTCCCATGGATGGACAAGCGTACGACCAAGATGGCACCCATAACTGGAAACCTGGTGGAATTACACAGCTGCAGTAAGGCATAGCACAGGAAATACAGATAGGGACTACAGTAGACACTCCCCATACAAAGTCAGACCGTATAATACCGCATACAGCTCTCAATCTGCCATCACCAAAATGGGGATCACTCGCTTCCATAATGCGGAACAAATGGGCGACCTGTGGAACACATACTAATCGCACACTAACAACTTCAACTAGGAAGGTCATAGGATGGTTAAACTATGGCATTCCCACTTATAAAGAACATCCTTCAATGAATTAATAGGATTAATGTCAATTGACCATGGAATACACCTAATCAACATAAAATAACCGCTGGCACCTTATGGCACACAATCCAAAAAACACATAGGTAGATGAAACAGTCAACGTAGAAATTGTCCAGGACAGTGCCCAAATGGTATAAAAAGGTTCCTTTATAGACAAGTAAGCGCTTTCACCCGTAGGCTCCATCAGACTTACACATAATATAAAAGCATCCAGGCTTTAAATATCCCTCCTTACACTTTCTTTGGTCAATTTCTCATCAAACAATGAACAATTAACCCCAGCATATAAAGCGCAGACGCAATGTTAACTACACACACATATATTAACATCTCCAAAAACATCCTATTAAAACATGTATTATATGATATTGTACTATGCCTAATACTCATCAATCAAAAATCTAACAATATATATAGAAGATATGTATATCATATCAATGTAATACAGTGGTAAACAACTGAAAGAGTGGACTAATGTGTGTTAAATGTATAGCTGTACCTAAACTACATTCCTGTTATTTGGGTTTAAGCCACCTGCTTCTCAAAAGAGGCTTAATCTGTGCTTCATCATTCAGCCCTGGTGTGTGGTCAACTCTCCACCTAATAATCCATCTCAATCCACATTCTAAAGTATAGTTGATGAGGTCCCCCCCCCGGTATTATAATCTAGCCTTTGTAAAACACTGAATGTAAACGTATGCCTTGTGATATGCTCATAGCCGGCCATAGGCATAGGCCAATCCTGCGGCTGCCTAGGGTGCCGCACTAGCAGGGCCACCTTTCTAGTAGGTATGTCATGTAGGTACACCAGGATGGGGGCACCATGTGTTGTGGTGGTGGGCACCATGGAGCCCTATCGCCTAGGGCAGCGGTCGATCTAAGGCCGCTGCCGTAGGAGGGGTAGTACGGTCTGCAGGTATGTGCTGAAGTGCACATGAAACAGCGGTCTACAAGGATTACCCATAGTGGCGACACCTGCACTGACGGCTATAGCGGGACACACACACGACCATGCATACAGCTCTGATAGACATACACACACCATAAACAGGCAATTATACACAAGGTTTATGGCGTGTACGGGTACAGTGTCAGTACAGCAAGGATAGCTGTCTGCCACGATATCCAGCAGATGTCTCTAGGGTGTTCTGGAATACTGACGTTGCATGGACAATGAGTGGATATGCATCGTACCACAGTTCTATGTGTCAGCTGGGCAAATATGCGATACATGGGACAGACCGCTGTCCATGCAAGAGCAGCGCTATGGGCACAACATAGGTATGTATATATACATCAAGAGAGATACAGACGGACACATGTGGCAAGGCTGGGAGTGTAACGTACACAGCACCACCCCACCACACCACAGCAGGGTGCACGTGGAGAACACGCTACGGAGGTCGCCAACCACAGCAGGCACACAGGCAGTCCACGAGCTGCGTCTCACCATCCACAAACACAGACATGGCGGCGGAAATTCTAAAGCCATAACCTATGAACCCATGCGGCTGGGAGCATAGACACACACAGCTGGCAGGCATGGGGATTGACCATTCCCCCACCTACCCAACCGCACAACAGTATGACACAGGTATGGAATGCGCTACGTGGACCACTGAACACAGAACCGTCAGAGGCACACGTCCAGGTGGGTGACAACATCCGTAAAGGAATAGACGCCGATAGTCAAGGTATGTGTTGCGAAGCGTCTAAAATAACTACTCTCTACTGGGGCAGCTGTGAACACACACACACACACACACACACACACACACACACACACACACACACACACACACACACACACACACACACACACACACACACACACGGGGAAGGGCCGGGAGTTGAACCTACGCCTACCTACATGAACACACTACAGCATGATGCATTTACAGAACGCGCTAACGAGATTACTGAGCACAGCGCTGTCAGAGGCATACTTCTAGGCGGGTGACATCATCCGTAAAGGAATAGATGCCAATAGCCAAGGTATGTGTTGAGAAGCGACTAAAGGAACTACTCTCACCAAGGGCATCTGGAAACACACATACAAACACCTCACACACACACGGGGAAGGGCCGGGAGTCGAACCTATGCCTACCTACATGAACACACTACAGCATGATGCAATTACAGAACGCGCTACCGAGATTACCGAGCACAGTGCACAGTGCTGTCAGAGGCATACTTCTAGGCAGGTGACATCATCCGTAAGGGAATAGCTGACAATAGCCAAGGTATGTGTTGCGAAGCGTCTAAAAGCATGTCCATCTGCAGAGGCAGCTGGAAACACACACACACACACACACACACACACACACACACACACACACACACACACACACACACACACACCGGGAAGGGCCAGGAGTTGAACCTACGCCTACCTACATGAACACACTACAGCATGATGCATTTACAGAACGCGCTACCGAGATTACTGAGCACAGCGCTGTCAGAGGCATACTTCTAGGCGGGTGACATCATCCGTAAAGGAATAGATGCCAATAGCCAAGGTATGTGTCGAGAAGCGACTAAAGGAACTACTCTCACCAAGGGCATCTGGAAACACACATACACACACCTCACACACACACGGGGAAGGGCCGGGAGTCGAACCTACGCCTACCTACATGAACACACTACAGCATGATGCATTTACAGAACGCGCTACTGAGATTACCGAGCACAGCGCTGTCAGAGGCATACTTCTAGGTGGGTGACATCATCCGTAAGGGAATAGCTGACAATAGCCAAGGTATGCGTTGAAGCGTCTAGCATGTCCATCTGCAGAGGCAGCTGGAAACACACACACACACACACACACACACACACACACACACACACACACACACACACACACACACACACACACGGGGAAGGGCCTGGAGTTGAACCTACGCCTACCTACATGAACACACTACAGCATGATGCATTTACAGAACGCGCTACCGAGATTACTGAGCACAGCACTGTCAGGAGGCATACCCCTAGGTGGGTGATATCATCTGCAGAGGCAAGGCAGCCAATAGGGAATAAAGACAGAGTGCGCAGTCACATAGCATGTTACCATCCCAAGGTGGGCGTACAGTAACATGGTAGTGCTGCACTCGGGAATACCAACTAACTACGGAGCACTACATCACGACATGGATACGGGATGCACCACATACAGTATACCCTATGAGAGGGCATCTGGTGTGCACGATGTAGGCAGCCATTGTGGCATACCAACCACATATGACTCATCTGGATGGTCACCATGGCTATGCAGGATGTCATTGGCCATGGCTACACGCCTAGTAGCAGACATCGGTGCCGACTGTAGTGTGTATCCCCGAATGGTGTACTGGCCATGCCCTCACACCTAGCGGTTGCGAAGGGGAGACAGACATGCACACAGGGTATCAATGCAGACGGGCGCGGTTTGCACTGTACTGTGTGTCCATCTACACAGCTGCTTACTGGGCATGCTCAGACACTTAGAATCTGCACAGTGCAGACATGCATACACATGGGGTGAAATCATGGAAGGCAGAATGTGGACCATCGTGTGTGTCCACCCACACAACAGCAACCGGCCATGCCACAGGCGTGGCGGTTGCGGGAAACAGACATGCACACGGGTATCAACGCAGATGGGCGTGTGCACTGTACTGTGTGTCCATCTACACAGCTGCTTACTGGGCATGCTCAGACACTTAGAATCTGCACAGTGCAGACATGCATACACATGGGGTGAAATCATGGAAGGCAGATTGTGGACCGTCGTGTGTGTCCACCCACACAACAGCAACCCGGCCATGCCACAGACGTGGCGGTTGTGAAGGGGAAAAAGGCATGCACACGGGGTATCAACGCAGACGGGCGCGGTGTGCACTGTACTGTGTGTCCATCTACACAGCTGCTTACTGGGCATGCTCAGACACTTAGAATCTGCACAGTGCAGACATGCATACACATGGGGTGAAATCATGGAAGGCAGATTGTGGACCATCGCGTGTGTCCACCCACACAACAACAACCCGGCCATGCCACAGATGTGGCGGTTGCGAAGGGGAAACAGACATGCACACAGGGTATCAACGCAGATGGGCATGGTGTGCACTGTACTGTGTGTCCATCTACACAGCTGCTTACTGGGCATGATCAGACACTTAGAATCTGCACAGTGCAGACATGCATACACATGGGGTGAAATCATGGAAGGCAGAATGTGGACCGTCGTGTGTGTCCACCCACACAACAGCAACCCGGCCATGCCACAGACATGGTGGTTGCAAAGGGGAAACAGGCATGCACATGGGGTATCAACGCAGACGGGCGCGGTGTGCACTGTACTGTGTGTCCATCTACACAGCTGCTTACTGGGTATGCTCAGACACTTAGAATCTGCACAGTGCAGACATGCATACACATGGGGTGAAATCATGGAAGGCAGATTGTGGACCATCGTGTGTGTCCACCCACACAACAGCAACCCGGCCATGCTCACACACGTAGTATGTGCTACGCGCCATCCGGCATGCAGATGGAGTGCACACACCGCAAGTCATGGCCAGGTAAACCCGTACACATGCACAGGGTGGACACACATGCAGTTACAAGTACACACACAGATGACAGCACAGGCGTCACGGGTGCAGTCTGAACATGTACACACTGCAGTGAACACTGTAGCTGCCATGCCAGCACCATGTCATCGGTGCAGCAGTATGTCTCACGGTCCAGCAACAGCATGTGACATATGTCCACAAGTCTATGTGGTGGTGTACGTCCGTCATGCAGAGTACACATGTACTATCAATGATCCCACAGGTGTGATGTAGTCCACCCATATCAGTATACATGGACAGGCATGCTCCACACATACCACGGGCCTGACACAGATATGACACATGACTGCAGCTGTACCACAGTGAAACAATGTCCAGATATGTCATATATGTGATTGCCTGGCTGTGTGCATGGACTGCACACAGGACACATATGAAGCCTGTGATGTACCACATGCATAACACTGCCGTACGCGGTAATACACACACGAATGGAAGGTGGACACATGTCTGTGGTATGCACCCCCTACAGGGTGTAGCGGTGTTGACTGGGACACATACCCTTGTACAGTTTGCCTGTGATAGCTGTGATACCATACCACAGTCCATGTTCCATGTATGTCGACACACATGTCACAACGTAGCAATGCATACACACATGGCAACAGGGGATACATGATGCCACGTGTACTGTGCACGGTGCAGCCATGCATGAGCGGTGTCCGATGTCCATAACACAGTTGCAACCCCCTACCACATGCATACCCATCATGGGCCCATCATGGGGGCCGTCATATGGTGGCATAGTAACAGCACGCATGGCAATATGTGTGTACACTATGTGTTTAAACACCTGTCCACATGCATGTGTGCAGGTGCTGGTCACAGGTGTGTCACACACCATCCTACCCTGCCATGTGCATACAGTCTGCTATGTCGCCTTTACATGACAGCGCTGCCATAATGCATACCCATCAGCCATGTGTCATCAACCATATGTCACATGGCCACTGTAACCCCTACCACCTCCCAAGTGCATATATTGGCACAGCTGCCAGATACAGTGGTGGTACGCAGGATGCACTACATACCGCTGCATGCCTGCACATATCCCATATAGCGGGTGTGGCATTCCTAGCACCAACATGTGTGCAGGAATGTGTGCCCATGTATGCCACAGATCGGGGGGACTATGTGCCACGTGCCACACATCACTGTACACCATGGTAGAGATCTGTACATACCTCAGTGTGGGGTGCATGGATGTGGATGGTGCAGTACATGCAACACGTCATCCCTCCATGTAGACATGTGTGGTCACCACCATGTCAGTGTGTCAACATGTGTGTATGTCTGCTGCCTGTTGTGAGGGTGTATGCAGATATAGTGTTGTGACTGGACACTAACCACACAGGGTGACCATCCCATACTGGTGCTGCATTGTACAGCCCTGTCAATGCCATACTTGTGAGCCTTACTGGCCACCTGTGCAAGACCACCCCCTGTGACATGGCGCGTGGGTGCATTGTATTGTGAGGGTGCTGACCACACAGGCAGGTGTCCCCATCTGCACACAATGGGGTGTGTGCCATAGAGGTGTATGCCCCGCGATTGTGGACATATTCCTGTACCGGTACAGCATCCAACTGCTGCACACCGTGCACCACAGCTGACAGGTGACACCTGCGGTCAGTTGCCAGCACACTGTGTACGACACCTGCAGAATGTCACCATACCTGTACTTTGTCATGCCATGTATGTGATGTCTCTGTCCACCGTAGCCTGTAGCACTGACCACAGGCGTCAGGTGCAGTATATGTGTGGACATGTGCGTAATGTAATAAGCAATGTTACATTATATCTGGCTCCGTGCTCCGCAGGTTTACATGTATAACCTCTCTTCTTACAATCTCGACTGTCTGTTCTCTATCACAAAAGCTCTGCACTTGCTCCCATAGTATTCCTACATAGGTAAAGTACATGTATACTAGATGGAGTACTACACTAGCCTAGAATCCCCTTGAGTACCCACTTCCCTATAGGTGTCTTCTGACCCAGTTACACAGCAAATGCATTCACGTTCTCTGGCATGTCGAAGGGTCAATTGCTAGCAACCTCTCCTGTTCAGATGGTGAATCTGGGCATCCTGGGCACTGTTACAGGTGCCTCATGGACAAGGACAAGCCGCACCTCCCCCACTAAACATAATACATGTGAGAGATGCAACTATATAGCCAGACAGGGGGCTGAGCTCTCTCAAACCATGACCGGCAAGATCAAACGGGAGGGGAAGGACACCATGCACACCACAAACCCAGTGTCACATGTAACTATCACAAATGCTAATCAAACACATGAACACACTAAGACATACTTGGAGGCACTGTTAAAACATGTAACAAACCTAACGAGGCCTCTGAAGCAGACACCCAAGCAACTGCCTCCACAAGACATAGGACATGCAACACATAGTTCTCAATGTCAGTGTGCTAAACAGTCAGAGCCCCAAAGGCCACACACAATGCCAGACACACTTGTAATGGGTGACGCCACAGTCAGACACACCGACGTCCCACCCACCAGACTGAACAAGAGAATGATCACAGTAGGCTGCCTGTCGGGCGCTGGAATCCGCCACATAACACACGCACTCAGGTCACTCCGCAGCATGTACAAGTATGACGCGGTCATTGCCCATGCTGGTGTCAACGACCGGAGACATACCACCCTGGGATACATGAAAGGAGACATAGAGGGCCTCTCAGATTGTGTAGCCCAGGCGAGCATGTCCCTGACCCTGGGCAGTATCCCACCCTCATCAAGTATGATGCCACTATACTGGCTCCAAGTGGTCACCCTTGATAATGTGCCTGGTTACCGGTGTCAGTCTGAGGGGATCCAAATTCCTCTTACCTGGGATGACATGCTTGGCACGCCACGCCCCTTCACAAGGGATGGCTTGCACCTGTCGCCCCTGGTCTTCAAGGGTTTGGCTAAGGCACCTGCCACCCCCACAGTGCCCACTGCAGGCAAGGCTGGAATGATAAACCTACCACCCTAGACTACAAACCTGGAGAAAAGACAGGGTAATACTGCTCAGTGCCAGTAGTCTACGCCCAAGCTGCATGCCCTCAAATGCCCTCCTCAGTATGGAGGACATCGATGTCAGTGCTGTGACTGAAACATTGTTCAGGGCTCCTGAGAGCACCCCAGCACTATCAGGTCATACCTCATATCACGCGTTCAGGACCATAACCCGGACCTAACACAGAAGGAGGGGGAGTCTCCATTTCCATGAAGGATACCCACACCTCCAGGTTGGCAGAAATGCACGTAGCAGCGGGGAACATCCAGGTGCAATTAACCATGGGTAGGACTGCCCTTCAGTTTGTTGCATGCTACAGACCACCCTCCCAAACCCAGGATACCCGCACAGCCTTCCTGAAGACACTGGTGAGTATGAATGCTCTCACAACACCATCATATTGGGTGACATCAACCACCCATACATAGACCGGGAACATTACCCAGGACACAACACCCTACACCAAAGGTTCCAGGTGTTCATACACCTGAATGCTGTGGAACAACCATGCACCATACCCACAAGGGGAGGAACTATACTAGTTCTGATCATCACACATGGGGACGACATGCTCCACACAGGATGTACATCCCTCAACGGTGAGGTCAGACCATATAGTGAACTCACTGGAGATCCGCATCCTGCACCCAACACCGGCAAGGGAGACCACAGTGAAGACCTCTCCACAGCGAACCCCACACGTCATACGACTGGTGTGGTACCCTACAAGGCCTCCATGCCAGTGGTAAGCACAGGCCACACTGCTGAAACCCTTACAAATGCCTTCTATGAGCACCCCCAGGAATGTCTGGACCAAGCGATCCCTGATAACATCAGGACCTTGTCCACCAAAAGCAGGCACATGGTCTGGTGGACCCCAGCCATTAACAAACCGTACAACAAGAGGTGAAAGCTACTACATGACAGAGCAATATCAGTACCAGGGAAGGCATCACTGATTAATACTGGCGTTAAAATACGATCACTCATACAATCATCCAAGGCCGCCTGTGGGACTGGACTTGCAAAGGACACATAAGACAACCATAAGGCCTTCCTTAGCTATGGTAGGAACATGGGTGGAAGCACACAGTTATGCTCGGAATTAGTCTAGAATGGTACAATGATCACTGAACCCACAGACATTGCCAACAAATTGGCAGACAGGTTCCATGCATACATCTACCCTCCCTCCCCCCCCCCAAGAGGGGACGTATCCATCCCACCAGAGTCTAGCCTCCCAAACATCTCGTATGCCCAGGTGAGAGCTGATATCTGTAAAGCAGTGAACACAGCATCAGTGGGACCAGATGGTGTCCCCGGCTGTGTGCAACACAACCTCAATGAGGCCCTCACCCTGCACATAAGGCTGCTGTTTAATCTTAGCCTTACTACAGGCTACGTACCCGATGGATGGCATACGGTAACTGTGGTCCCACTCCACCAAGGTAGTGCTTCTATGGACTCTGTACATCCCTGCCCTATAAGCTTGACAAGCCTTGTCTGCAAAGCTATGGAGGGGTCCATAATGGAGCCCATAAATAAAGACATTGGTGTACGACAAATACCGGAACATACCCACATCGGCTTAGTCAAGGGCAGATCCTGCCTCCCGAACCTGGTCGACCTGTTTGGAGGAGTCACTAAGGCCATTGATGGGGGTACGTCGGTTTGCACAAACTACCATGACCTGGCGACAGCGTTCGAACCACACTCCACGTGGGCATCATAGAAAGGCTCACCAGCGTAGATGTAGAGACATATGTCACACGATGGTTTGCCAACCGGATGGAGGTCAAAACCCACAGGGTTAGTGTTCCTGGTGCCATGTCAGACTCCAAGCTGGTCCTGAGTGGTGGCCCACAGGGCTCAGTCCTGGGCCCCCTCCTGTTCGGCATTCAACTTTCCGATGTGCATGCAAACATAGGGGGATTGTGGCAGACAAGGTATGCAGATGACTGCAAACCGGCCACCATACTCAACACCCATCGACACGGACATCCACCTGGGGTCTCATAGAAATGGATAACTGGTGCCAGAGCCATGGCCTGAAGCTACATGCCAGGGAAGGTATAGACCTACCCTTTGGGAAAGACATGTTCACCCCGAATTACCACATAGGTGGTAATCCATTAAACATGGTGGACGTGATCAGGGACATGGGTACCAAACCTGTCCGTAACCTCTCTCGACACTCACATTGCCAATGTGGTTGGGAAGACATTCCACTGTGCCCACCTGGTCATGAAGGGATTCACATCTACATCAGGGGAGGTCATTGTACCCCTGTACTCTTCACGCATCAGACCAGTGATTGGGTACAACGCCACATTTGGAATGTACCTAACCTGACACCTGCAGCACTCGGAAGGACCTCAAACGTTCCACAACACAGGGATAAAGGTGCTGAAACATATGTCACACGCTGCCCGACTGAGGGGACTCCGGCTGTATACCTTCTCATACCATCTGCTCTGAGGTGATCTGTGCCTGACATACACGGCCATGTCCGACCTGGGTGTCATGGACATGTTCCACCTCCTAGGATCCAAACAACCACGGGCACGGAAGCAACTGACAGAAACCTCAGCAAGGACATAAATAGGACGTGCTGGAGGGACAGGTTCATCGCCCAGAGACCCCCTACACCATGGAAAAGATTCCCAGCCCCTGTGAAGCAGAGCCCCTCACTGACTCTGTCCAAGAGTAATCCTGACGTGTGGATGGGAGATCATAGGTATGCCCCAGGCATCATCTCTGTGTCACTGCTGGACAGAGGGACAGCGGACCAATGGATATAGTATCCTCATCCTAAGGGGTGGTGAAAGCCGCACACACTCTGGCTAGGCTTATACATGCCATAGGGCACATAGCCTGGTATGTACCTATGCACCTATGTACCTATGTAGGTGTCCAGGCAGGTTGCGCGTACCTGTGGTATGCTGATATTGCCAGATGTGCCTGTGGGTAACCCAGAGCTACATGTGGGAGACTGATAACAGTGCTCCCAGTAAGCACATGCAAGTACACCATATGAGGCATACAGGTTAACAGAACCAACATGGTGCTACACATGTAACCGTCACACATACCATGTACACAGCTCAATGTATGCTGCACCTGCACTACATGGTATGTCTGCTGCATGATGACAGTACACAACCCACGTCACATACGCACCTGTCACCTGTCATACACAACCACTGCAACATACACATCACACACTATGCGGACACAGGTATCACATACACCTCTCACTAACTTGTCCACCCTGTGCATCAGAATATATTTGCATAACCGTGCACCGATGGTGTGGATGACAGTGATGTGGCAGAGGCTTCATCATATGCACAGGGTGATATGTGTGCCAGGGGCATAGGCTGTACCAATGGATGACATCATGTGTGTGTGTAAGGGCCGGTGCATTTACTGGGCATGACTGTGCAGAATGCATGTGGATGTGGTGGAGCCCTACAGTTGTGTCTGCTGTGTGTGGGTATGTGTGTACACAGTTCAGCCATCTGTGATGCCTACACGGGGTATACTTGGCAGCCCCAGACTGTACCGTGCAGGTTGTACGGCTCACTGTGTCCGTCTGCGGCCACGTGACCCGTGCCTGCCTGGGGTCGCACGGGCACTACCGGGTAGAGGTATGGAGTGGCCACTCTCCGATGACACATGTCCGCTGGAACTGTGTCCATGCTGGGACTGGCCAGGGCCATGTCCACGTGGCCTGCTGTGTCCTGGTGTGGTTGGTGTAGCACCAGCTGCACTACTGCTGCTACCGGCACTGTGTGAGTGGGCATGAGAGGTGGCACGCACACGTCGACCTACACTAGGTGGTGTTGCTGGCCTACGGCCACGTGTCCTACGCCTCACCCCTGCCAGGTGTTCTAGCACAGACAGCTCACGCTCGCGGATTGACATGCCTCGGTCGAGGATTCCAACCATCTCACCTAATCGCCTATCCAGAACATTAGCAAGCTGCTGTTGAGCATTCGCCAATGACTGGATGTTCTCATTTAGGGAATGGATTGCGGCCCTCTGCAGCCTCTGCCCTTCTTGGTTCTGCTGTTCAGCACGTGCCTGTGCCGCCATTACAGTCTGGAACATGCGTCTGGTGATACCAACTGCTGCACCCTGTACAGCAGGTGCATGTCTGCCAGAGCTCCTCCTACGAGCAGCACCAGCCACATGCCTGTGTGGCACATCACCAGTCATTACACTGACAACATGGTGTGTACCCGCACCTTCTGTAGCCACCACACATTCCTGCTCAATGCCAAAAGATGCTGACTGTCCTTCCTCTATGGGCAACGGTGATGTGGTATGTGTCGGCATCAGAACCGTGTGCGGAGATGAAGGGGACATAGGTGGGATGGTAACCAATGGCACAGCTTCTGCCCCTGACAACCCTGCCTGTGCCTCATGCATATGGTCATCACCGCTAGTATCTGTGGGGACACTAGCATCAGATGGACCGCAGGAGGGGAACACACCTACACCACCTGTGAATACAAAGACATACTGTAAGATACATTACACACACGCAGACACACACGCAGACACACACACGCAGACACACACACAGACACACACACACACAGACACACACATGCACGCAGACACACACACGCAGACACACACACACGCTGACACACACATGCAGACACACACACACACGCAGACACATCATGCATGTGATATTGCAGATGGCATGCAGCATTCCCACACCACAGCTCAGTGAATGCAGGCCAGACATTAATAGTGGTAGTATGCATACTGCCCTGGGGTGCACACTACATCAAGCAGGTGTCATTTCAGTAGGCATGCAGTACACACATTCATGGTAGTTTGCATGCATCACCGTGATACACCGTGTGGCCACAGGCAGGTTAACAGTACACATGGCTGGCGTCACTTTGACATGTACTCCGCCAACATGTGCGATAACATGTGGACATGTGACAGTGGTGTCCCACCACATGCACCGCATCATACTGGACATCACAGTGCAGTGTTATGTGTACAGGCTACAGATAGAATGCATGTGTAACAAAGATGTCTGTGCAGGTGTGGTTGGTGTGAGCCATGTACATAGCTATACAGTGGGGAGTACAGGCACTGTGCCACTGCATGGCAGCAAGACACAGGTATGTTTCTGTGCGATGCGTAACATGGACGCATTGCATTGCCATGTCTGCAACACAGTCATGTTGTTCCACAGCACGTATATGCTAGACATTGGTGGCACCTCCAGTGGCTGCAGACAGGCATTGCGGTTGTCTAGTGTACCACATCAAATGTACAGGTGGTCCACTACAGCTATGATCGCACTATGTGTGGACAAAGTGCAACGGTGTCTATCCACTCCAGATGTACTGTGTGGCAACATGCCTGTGGGTATCACCCATGGCCATGTTTGACTGGGTCATGGACAATTGTGTGTGATGGGCATCGTGTACCCATCCCTGTGGTGGCCCATGTGACATACACCCATACTAGTCTGAGGTGTCACAATCCCGAGGGCTATGCAGACAGTGTGGATGTCTGCTATGTCGGGCGTAGGTCATGTCATGGTGTGACAATATTGCAGACAGAACACCACATGTGTGGGACATGTCATGTGCCATGTCACAACGTGTGCACACAATGCAGGGGCATATGTCACATTGGTAACACCTGTGTGCTGGCCAGATCACAGCTCACTATGTGGTACTGTGTGCATACCACAAATGGCATTCCAATGCATACTACATATGCAGCCATTGTAGAATACCTCCACCATTGTATGCATAGCTGACTGCACATATCACACCGATGGGTTATGTGGTGTCATGCCGGTGTATACTAACGGTTGTATCTACTGTACATGGGTGGCGTGTGTGTCAGGTGGTGCAACCTGTATACCGTGACTGGAGCAGACCCAGGTGTGCATGTCATACCTGACCACATGGTGAATATCTATATACTGTAACATGCCTGTTACTAACAACAGTCTCACCTGCGATGGACCCATGGCTGTGCGACACGCCAGAGGTACCTGTATAGGGGCGACACAACAGTATACACATTATCCATTACTGTAGCCTCAGTAAGCACTGTGCATGTCACATCATGTACCTGTGTGGTAGCATGTGTTATGCACATGGCTGCAAACACAACGTAGCATACTGTAGTATGCGGCTTGTGTGGCCATATACCTGGCATGTGTTGGTACATTATGTGGTGTACTGTGACACCCACACCTATGTCAGTTATCATACACACATGCAAGACTGACTTACCAGGCAGCTCCAGGCTCGTTGGTTGGGAGACACCCACCTCCACGATGGCAGCGAGTGTTTCTGCATGATGTTCCCTGGGTGTCCCCAGACTGGCCAGGAGCTCCTCCGTGTGTCAGTGGGTGCTGGGTTGGTGGCCCACCACTTGTTCCACCTTGTTCTCTGGCGATTGCGGTGGCACGCTGTTTCGCGTGCCGTATTAGGTCTGTGCAGTGTCGGCGTATCTGCTGGTAGGTGCGGTTGTTGCCACCCACGTCGTTCACCCTCCTGTGCATATCCTGCCACAGGTCATCCCGCTGCTGTGCTTGCTGTGGAACATGGCTGAATAGCAGGTCATAGTTGTCATGGAGCAATGGTATGATTACGTCATCCTCCTGGCGGCTGAAGGCTGGCAGCCGGGAACGTGGCATTATCTGTAAGACATAATGATGGTGACAGGTCACATTTACACTGATGTACTGGCATACCGCTGGACATACATTGCTATGACATGTACGACATCTGCACAGTAATCTCTGCAAATCATCATGGCACTGACACAGCTAACATGTTGCTGTCACACCGTTAAGCAGTGGGTATCATATCATATCTGTGTGTCAACTCATCACACTGTACACACACCATGTTGATGGTAACCTGCTGTGGACATGTGTACCTGCCTGCACCTGTGTTCATACCAGTTGGCACGTGTCCCAATGTGCACACAGTTCTACTGTTCACCTGGATGCTGTTTATATGTCACTAGGCATCACGGACGCAGCCATTATGAACGTCAGCGGTGGCACTGCACACATACACATGGACACCTGTACATGCATGTGTTGTGCCATGTATATGTAAACAGCACTGTACGGGTGTTGGACAACCTGCCACGGCTCACCTGTATTGCACATGTGATACACATGGGACATTGTGTAACCATATGACATTAGCAGGGAAGGACATACATAGCATGTGCGCGTGCACGTTGTACACGCCAACACACAGCACCTGTGACACCACAAGGTGCATCAGTGCCACATTACTGCTCTGGACGGTTGATAGTGCAAGTGCCATTTGGCCATCGCACCATGTATGACTGTGATAGCACGTGCAGCCTTGCTAGGCAGGGCTGCATGGTATGACAGGGTATGTCACATACATGGCACAAGGATGTGTCCCACCTGGGGGGTACTGATATTGGCAGGGTGGCTGTCCTTTCCATATGTCATTGCTATGTGTATATGGACATTACACATGTCTATCATCATGGTGTGGATAATGGCCTTCTGCAAGGTAGGCAGCATGCTGCTTGGTGGGGGTGTGTATGGTGCATGCTGGTATCGCACATCCATGCATACACATTACCCCTGACAGGTGCTATGTGCTGCGATATTGTTCAACACAGTGCTGTATGTGCCCACACACTGATATCCTGTGCACATGGATGGTAGCCTGGCCTGCCATGGGTACCACATATGTCTACATCCAGTGCCTGCTGCCACCGCCATGTCAGCTGGTGCACCACACAGCACCATCCCTCCCACAGGGACCGTGGTATTGGGCACAGCATAGGTATCCATGTATGGGGACAGGGATGTTCACATAGCGGGGGCACTGATGGTATCATCCATCGGACCATACACGTATGACGCACACCTCACACACACAGCCCATTCAGTATGTTGTTCACAACACTGACACAGCTATACTGCTAGGCCAGGGACATTCCCAGCCATACATACACAGATGCGTGAACATCTTTCTGTGGCATGGGCTACAATGATGGTGGGGTTCAACACATAACGTGTTTGAGTGTGGCTGGCGCAGATGTTCTGTGCACATGTCTACACAGTAAGCCAGTTTTACAGTAGCCAGCGGTGATGTGCTGTGCACATGTCAATGCTGCACATTGTGTTGGTGTCTGTCTGTCAACAGGCCAGTGGTGGAACACACAGTGGTATTAGTGATCAAATATGCATGCCACCCTGTACAGCTGTACTGCTAACTTCTCAGGTGCTAATGTGTCATGGACATGCACACATTACCCGGACAGGTGGTAGTGGGTTGCCACCCGTACCCATCTCCTCATGTGGGTTGCTATGATCCAACACCCTCTTTGTATTGTATGTTCAGGCTATGCACCTGTGTGGGACATGTGGGCATGCAATGCACTACTGCGTACCTTTGCACCCATTGCACAACATGTCACACAGGTACACTGGCAGCCATACACTTCACAGCTTGATGACGGTACAACACGTGTTGTACACACGTAACACATATCCTGTGGGACATGGTCATATGTACAGGCATGTCCAACAGTCACGTACCACTGCTACCCCTATGACGGATATGCAGTACTTGTGGCGGTACAGCAACTGTCACATGTAGTCGTGCAATGCCCCCCTACCTACATGGCGTGGTACTGCCTGTGGGGGATATGCGTCTGCATCCATGCTGTGCCCATAGCTGACAGTTGTACATCGATATGTGCAACATACCTCATTTGGTGTTCTCATGGGTGCATGTTCAACATGGCTCCGCATTGTTTGTGTCTGTCACACAGTCATTGTTGTACATGGTTTACATGCCAGCCATGGCTTACTGTATGTGATCCCATGTACTTCATTGGGATACCATCATTATACATTATAACAGCGTATTCCAGCCATCACATAGCCTTCCTAGATGACACTGTTAGCCAGCCAGTAGTAGGTGTTCCGCCATCTGCACATAGGTCACACAGTACGAGGGCGGCTGACACCCATTCTGGGGACAGGGTTCTGACAGCTGTGGATGGGTGTGATGCTGTCGACAACCATGACTGCACCTGATGGTCACATCTGGATGGGTAACATTCACAACACACACCTACCTTCACGTAGTAACACATCATCTACAACAATGGACATTCCTGCCGGAACAATGTGCGCAGTATGTCTGTATGACCACTGTAGGCACCACTGGTGGCCCCCAGCATCAACACACCTGTCTCAGATGACCCTGTTGTGGATCACAGTGCAGTTCCACACATCATGTTACACTAGGCATCATGCACTGATATGTTGCGGACGTGTGAACAGCTGTGCAACTCAACATATGCACACATGACACATCACCTGGTACAACATATCTCTCATACAATGTGTTATTGTGACCGCCCTGTGATGGCATTACACAGGCTACGTGTACAGGGACATGTGATGGCTCACCGGTATATTCACCCTCTCGGTGTGTGTCTAGCCAAGTGTACAGTAGGCAGGGGTCTGAACACAGGGACACTGTACATTGACCTATTGTGTCACTGCAACTGTTGCCTATGCTCATACTGTACTTATACAGGCATGTGGTATCTGACCACTATGACAGTCCTGGTCGACCACACTGCTGTGGCACAGATGACCTGCGGACATCTGCCTGGGGTGTGGAGCACACATGTACATCTTCACATGCTATACCGCCTCTGTGGTGGTGTCACATGACTGTCTCCAGCAGGGCTGTAACAGGCAGGCACTGCATGGGGTCATGTGGGACAATGCTTGCACCTTCCACTGTGCTGCACACAAGCAAGGCACACACACACTAGTGCACCACTCACATTTATCTGCAGTGACTGGGACCTGTTTCCATGCTCTGCACAGCACACCTGCAAGTACAGATTGTACACGGATCGTACCTCCCGGGCACATACCTGGACTGCAACACACACAGGTGAGGGGATCCCACATCACACAGTGTTTTGCACACATACTGGATATTTGCTGAACACAATGCATCATAGGTGCTCAATGTGCAGATACCCACGTTTGTGACCGCTAGACACATTGTAACATGCAACAGAGTTTACATTGTACACCACAGGTTACATGCTGTCTGTGTTGTTATACTGTACATTGGGCCTCAGACAGCTGATACTGCCATGTGCTGACAGCAACCCACACTTCCCTAGAATGGACACCCATGTACCTACACATGCTTGAGGCATGCACTCCACCCAGCTGGGTGACACATTACACAACACATACCATACCTACACTACCTTCAGCATGCACAATACCTCCATGTGTCTGGTGTGTTAAACCTGGGGTTATCCCCCATTTGATAGATGAACACATATGCTTCACGGCCCTGCTAGCCACACCCTGGACACACACCCATTGCAGCATACATGGAACATGTGTTCTACAGCCAGTACTACTGACGTCTGCTGACAGGAGTTGTTAATGGCATGACACCCCGGCAGATGGACAGTGTACATAACTATGCTGACACATACCACAGTGCACTTCCGTAGCATGTACACAATGGTAGGGACCATGCTATTCCACACAGAGACATGGTGGTACTGACCTTTTCACAGACGCCACAGTGGTGGTCATGTTCCATGCACATCTGATGTATGGGCCCATGTGCAGGCTGTTGCACGGTGGTGTATATTCACATGTGTGGGGTGCATCACTTGTCAGCCATGGTGGGTCCTCGTGGTCCATCACATGCTCCAAGGCTAGCTACCTACACATGACTGCCGCACATTGCAGTGTGGGTCCTCAGGCAGTGTGGTGGTATGTCTGTGTTGTTTGGCTACATCCACATTCAATGTCACATACAACAGTTACCCAAGCATTGCAGACTGAGATAATGTTGGCAACGTGCCAGGCAATGGTGTACTTACCAACAATACACACTCTCACTCACTACAGGGTTGCAATCCATACATGGACATCGTAGTGTCCCTGTGGACACATACATGGTACTGCCATGCACACATTATGTCCTGGGACACTGGCCCAATGTCACCTTCCGATCTCCCTAGCTGTTATGTCCTGCCAACCTGTTTGGTATGTGTCTCCACACCAGCCCACTATATTCACTGCTAGCCTGTTGTCGGACATTGAGTACCTTGACCGCCACACTGCCGCATCTATCGCACTACACATGGGTGGCACTGCATTGCACGTGTGGGACTGCATTCGTACACCCATGACTGGACCATTCTGTATGGCACTGGGGCACATCCTCACGAATGTGCTTCACGCACACATTGATGGCCTCCATGCTTTTACTGGCACCCTTGTTGGGCTTCTGTGTGCCACAGCACGTCACATACACATGCTGGCCACCTGTCGTACCATTGCATGGGTGGTTGGGGTGGTACAGAGGGCAACAAATCAGACATTGTCCTCACATTGCCCTTCAGCACCATTCCACATTCTGGTATTGGCAATGTACACATCCACCTGCACATCATACCCTGTGTCTCAGGATGTTAGGCTATATGACTCCTGGACAGGACACACAGTGGTGCAAGCATATCATACTACCTACTACATGTCAGGTACATATGGCATTACACGGTCCTCAGTCATGGGGCCCCTCATGTTCACTGTTTGCTTACATACACAACATGCTGTCACAGAGTACTGTCCATGCCTAGATATCCCACATCTACATACCTGGTGCCATTATAGCTCCATCAGCTCATACTGATAACAACCATACAGGTGTCGGTGTGGCAGATACATCATGTGGGTGTCATGGCATCAGGATGCATGACACATGGTGCATGCACATCACCTTTGCATAGCAACATTCATCCACTGACTATCACATGGATACTGGCCCCGTACATGCATATCACATTGTACATGGTTGCTGTACACACAAATGCCCCACATGGTCCTGTGGTTACCGTATTCCACTGTGGCATGGATACACTTCTGCAGGGCCACACCTATCTGTACTGTTTGTGATGCTGGTACATAGGTAGCCATTGTACCTGTGGCATACACACATCTACACACGGTCAAGGGTACAATACCACATTCGTGGTGTACCTTCCACAACTGCTACGACTTTACATGGCACAGCATTGTCATGCCACAATGTGTACCAGGCTCGGACAGTTTACATATGTGGCTGACAGATGGAAAACACATCTGTACACATCTGCATACCACATACACAGGGGTGTCTTCTGCTCTGACACGGACCATGTCCTCTGCATTACTGATGCGTGTACTCCTCATACATGACAATTGCAGTGGGCAGTGTGAACGGACCACTCATGGATATGTGCACACATGCCACACTGCATGGGCTGGGCTTCTGTGTTACTTCCGCAGACACAACACACACCATGCTGTGGAACATAGGTCCTGTGCACATCCCACAGGGACACACAGTGGCACTGTTCATGTGATAGCTCCCTTGCTGTTTGAGTGACACGTAGTCATGGTACCACCACAGCAGCAGTACTGTGTAAACATGCAGTTGACACCCGCCTCTGCTGTTCACTGGACACTACCATGGGGAGGTGACACTACTGTGTACACTGCACATGTGTTTACACATGGACCTGCCAGACTTCATTGTTGCCCACATTGCACCTGCTACAGATCGTTTGGGCATGGTTACTTGGTGTTCCTTCCATTTCGGATGGCTATGATGCGACTATTCTGTCCCATACCTACAGGCCATATGTATCCTGTTATTGTACATACCAATAGGCAATACCTCCATTACGCATGATATGCCTGTGATACTTTGTATGATGTCTGTCATATCCACCATGACAGCTTTATATTACACATAGTTGGCATAGTATCCTCTACTGCAAGGCATACGTGCACGTCGGGCACACATTACGTATGACATCGACGGTATATGCCCATACACATGTGTGCTGTGACAGTATACATACATGTCCTATCCCCTGCTATGGCACTTCCTTGTTGGACATCCACTGCCAGCATCGGCGTGTGGTCTGGCATTGTTCTCTCTTATGCCCCCCTGTGGCAGCCCTTGTGGTGTCCCGGCTGTGTACATGATGTCCCACTGCTGTGCACACGGTGTCCACAGTCGTTGGTATGCTCAGCAGGATAGCACTACATAACCACCTTTCACCACTCTCTGCATTATGGACAAGTATCATTACTTACAAACACCATTCCCCTACAGTACAGCTTTGTTATACACATCATGCATTACACACCCATACATATCGTGTGTTCTACATACCTTGTCGGTGTTTCGTTCCGTTTTTCGTTCCGTGTATCGGTATTCCTATTTATTACTCTTTCCGTTGTACACTGCTGGTTCGGTATGAGCATACGGTTTGAATATCTTGGGAGTCATCCTTTTATCCGTCGATACCTGCAACATATGGGTTCATCACACCAATTGCTGTTCCTCAGTGTGTAATTGTGTGCATATCACCTGTGCATCTACTCCATTTGTACATTACGCGTCGTAACTAGGGTATGGTTGGATTCCTCACCTGGGCGTTGGCTATTTGCCCTACCTTCGTGGAGATGGTCTGTATTGTGTTATGTTATGTGTAACTGCAGCCGCTATGTGTGGCGACAGGTACATTTTGCAGTGGTGTTAGCCGTGGATTGTGTGTGTTGGGTATGGTATTATGTATGTTCGACATGTGGGTGTCCCTGTCCTGACGGCGTCTGTTGATGGCGTTTTGCATTCGGATGTGTAACATAGCTGTTGTATTCCTTTAAACAACGCATGCAAGTATGCATCCGCTGTTGATTGTGTTTCCCACGCGAGATGTTGCGGTTATGCAGCTGTCATTGACTGCCTGTATGTTTGTGCTGCTATTACGGCTTGTATCCCTTTAATATGCGATGATGGGGAATATCGGAGGTTGTAGGTGACGGATACGGGTTGTGGGCCTTGCATCTCTACATACACGGTATGCTTGTTTGTGTGCTCCATCCCTGCCTGGGGAGTTGACAGTTAATTGTCTGTTGGTCTGGGAGTGTAGGTTGTGTTGTTGTCATGTGGTGTTGGTATCACCTGCGTGTGTGCTTCCTGCATGTATTCCTCCATCACATCGGTGGTATATCTGCGGTTGTTTGTACGTGACGACTATCCCTTGTCATTCGGTCCCAGATATTTACAGTCATTGTGGTCCTGTACTTGGGATGGCCTGTTTGCCAGTGGTTGCCACCTATTCAGGTGGGGATTGCTTGTTTGACACTTGTAGAACACACAGCGGAGTTTACGGGCTGATACGTGGCCACAGTCAGTACCGAGGTAGCACATGCGTATTTCCGCGGTACATACCTATTGCTGTGTGACTTTGCCGACATATCGTTTTGCAATTAGCATATCGGTGTCATACATACGGTCATGATTAGTACATACGTCCTTTCCATTTCCTGTGGGGTATATTCCTGTGCTACATTCTGGGACATTGTCACTTTGCATCGTTATACGTCGCCACACGTCTAGCCAGGGTGGGGCTCTCAGTACTACTTTGGGACTACTGGTGTACATATGCCTGTGGCTAATGTACTGTATGCCTACACATATTATTCCACTCTGCCTCTAACATGGCACCAACATACACATTTTACAGAGGCACACACATTACACTCGCACAGCAACACACACGGCACCCTCACCGCACACATACACATACTGCGGCAGTCACGGGGACGGTTGCACACAGTACCTGCATGGGCCGCATCACCGGCGGCAGTGTCTACCTCCCCCCTCATATCATCATAGTATTACCCGCGCATGTACTGTTACTGTACTGTGGCCTGGCGATCATTCCGACTCGCGGTTATGCATTTTGGTATGTTGACCTTTCCATGGGTGGCGGTTTCCTCTTCTGTTAAACCTCCCGGATGCTCAGGTTGTCTTAAACTATGTATACTATGTACAGATATCACGTGTTACATCTCTGTCACCTTACATCCCTCTGATTCCCTGTCTTACCTGTAGTAATTATATGTATATGTGTACATATATTTCTATATATGTAATTATATCTATCTACATATCTGTATATGCACATATCTACATGTTTATATGTATACATGCTGCGGCGAACGTGGCAGCATACAGCAACGCCGTCTGCTGTAGGACCCGCGTACGGTTCAGGTGTTGGCGTTCCATGCTCCGCTGGCTGTTGGGTGTACAGTGTTTGGGTGCTGCCTATGTTGGAGTCACACATGGGTCCACCCATACGGTACACTTTACAGGTGGTCATGTTTGTGTGCCGTCCATTTCACTGTGTGTGCAGGTAGGGAGGTGTCAGTCCATGGGGCCTATGCTGTCAGAGTATGTGCTATACGTTCCCTCTTTGCCAGGGCATAGGCATATTGGGTACGCCTCCGTCTGCCTACTGGGGCTGGCACAGTGTGTTCATGGTCCTGAACCCTCTGTGCCTGGACTGGCCTTGGCAGTTGTGGTGGGCTTTGTGGCCCTTCACCATTATGTCCCTGCAGCAGCTGCTTCCGCAGGATCATATTATGTAGCATGGCACATACTATGAATATGTGGGCACATGTGCCTGGAGAGTACTGCAGGGCTCCACCGGATGTATCCAAGCACCGGAACCATGATTTCAGCATCCCAAACACACGCTCTATGATTATTCTGGTTTGTGCGTGTGCCTCATTATGGCGTTCTTGCATGTGTGTGTGTGCATTTCTGATGGGAGTCATCATCCATGGCTCCAGTGCATAGCCAGCATCCCCCACAAGGTGGCCTTGTGGGATGTCCCCCCTGGTGAATACCTGGTACAGCTGTGAGGCATGCCAGATATGGGAGTCGTGGTAGCTTCCAGGGCTGCCAGCACTCACATCCATGATAATGCCCTGCGCATTGCACATGACCTGGCAATTGATGGAGGGGAATCCCTTGTGGTTTATGTAGCGTCTACCCTGCTCCCCAGGTGGTGACTTGATTTGTATGTGCGTACAGTCTATCGCACCCAGTACCTCCGGGTATTGTGCCACACGGTGGAAGTGGCACATATTGCTAGCCAACTCCTCCTGAGATCTGGGGAAGTATATATGCTCATTGGCATGTGGTAACATGGCATCCAGAAACTGGTGTAGTACCCTGGATGCTGATGCCTGTGAGATGCCTATTATATCCCCAGTTGGCCTTTGAAAGGTACCTGTGGCCAGTATTCACAAGCTTACACATACCTTTGTGTCCACTGGGATGGGCTCCCCTCTGTTGTTTCTTGTTCTCAGGCGTGGCCGGCACAGCTCCACTATTTGCTGTAACGTGTCCCTATCCACCCTGTAACGCTCTACTATCTCCAGGTCTTGTAGCCCCTGGTAGGTTACCCTTGGTCTGAACACTCTCCTTCTCCTCTGAGGCCTACGGTAGTTGTCGGCACCCTCTTCCACAACTCCGTCTGTCTCTAACACATGCTGATGGATCACGGCCACGGCAGCACCCAACATGTACATTTTAAAAGTTACCCGTGTGTTTACACCTATGGTGCGGCATTTGGGAATACACAGCTGTGTGCATTCACACTTTATACTGTTGTGCTGTACACCCGATGATGTCATAGGGTGTGTCTGTGCAGCCATATCTGGGGATTATCTTCCGTGTTTTACCGTTGGCACTGCAACGCTGTTGCCATTGGTGTTGCATTACTCTTGCCTGCAATGGATTACCTTTCAACCTTCCCTTACTGTTTCTGCACGTTGCACCTACTATTTCCTGGCATGCATCCTGCAGAGCCCTGTCATGTGTAGTTTCTGGGACATGGCATATCGTGCGTTTTGTGTGCCACCGCCGTTATGCTGCCTGTCTATTTGGCTCTGCTGTGTCAGGTCTTCACTCTTTGCAATCTGCTATCTCCCCTACTTTCTTTGCATTCATATGCCCCCCCATCCCGTTTTGCAGGTTTCTGCATGCAGAGTTGTCAGCTGCCGCCGATTGGCCTTCGTGGGTTGATTAGTGTTGATTGCTCATTACTACTCCAATTACACTGCTTCCGCATTTCCTCATATTCTCAACATCACCTTCCTGTTTCCGATGTTATTTGCGGGGTGAGCGTCACATGACTGGGTTAAGGGAACGTAGTCATCCTCGTGCACATGCACCTCTGCGCGCATTGTGTGCTCTCAGCTCAACTATTTCCCCACATGCCGGTCCTGCAGCTGTGATGTGCAATGTACAGCCCAGGTTTGCTGAGCTCCAATGTGCTTCCTCCTACAGTGGCACACCCCTCTGCAGGTGACATGTATTCCCTCTGAGCCACTCCTCGGTGTATTACCGCTGCGCCGTTTGGTACAGCCTTATGCCGGCAGGGGGTTTGCGATTCAGTATTATCTGCCTCATTTGCATGGCATTGACTACTAATTCATAGTTACCACGCCGAACACTGCCGTGAGTCCTTGGCAACCCTTGCACCATGGTTGTGGCTTTCCATGCATACCATGATGTATTGTGGCTGTGAAGCTGATGTGTATTACACTGCTGTTTTATAACATTGTCATATTATTTCATTGTTTTGCACCTTCCGCAGACATGTCCTGGGGTTCTGCTGTGAGTTTCTGTGGACATACCATTTATGTTATTATTTACATGTTGTGCATGTTTTCTTTTGACATTCTCTGTGTCTTTCGCCATTGGCATATGGCAACAGTGTGATACCTGATGTTGACAGCCTTCCCATTACTCCTATGTTATGTTTGGGTAAATGTAAACCGTTTTTTTTTGGTTTACATTGCCGTGCCCTTATGCTACGCCTGCGCCACTTCGTGGATCGCTTTATGCCTTCATTTGCATGGTGCAACACCGCACATGGGGTGTTTAGCATACCTACGCGGGCGGCAGATCCGGCGCATGCCGGTAGTGCACGTGGGATTGGATCGTACCTGAATCGCTCGGCGGCCATATTTGGCATTGTAATGCCTACGCTATGCGTGCGCCTGGCGCAACGTTCATGAATCCCGGGGTCTGATTTGTTTTCCTAATTGTATCCAGGTCGTCACTGAAAAAGATCAGTGGATCAATCACTTACCAGATTATCAAGATGACATAAATATATTAAAATACTTTAAATCCATAATTTCCCTTAGAGGAGAAAGAGCTTTTTTTGCAGTCAGATTTTGTTTTTGCAAATCAATTTGTTTATTGATCAAACCAAATTTTAAACCACAATGAACAGACAGCATTGCCTATCAAATGAACAGCATTAATGTCCAAAAATAGTTAATGTAACGATGTACATCTGAATAATAGTAAGTAATAACTACACAACAGCAACAAGAATAACCATATTTAATAACTATGTTCAAAAGGATAAGTGTATAGGTCATATACAAACTAATAAATACATAGTGCCAGGATGCCTATAATGTAACTCATGAGTGATATTCAGCATATTTTTTTTTAAAAGCCCATAAGCAGGGTTAAAGGAAAATACACAGTATGGAAATCATATTGACGTTATTAGGCAGTGTAAGCAAATTAATATTCCACTATACACACCAAGATTCTAAGCCTAAAATGAATGAGGATCATAAAGATTTGCTGTTTCTTCTTATGGTAAAGCTAGCCATCTTATTGTTGAGATCAGTAGTTCTTGCACATGTCAGAGTGAGCTTACTACCCATTTGTATAATCCATGACTTAAGCTTCACTATAGATAAATGTCCAGGGTTCTTCCACTCAGAGGTAATATAAGTTTGCACCAATGCTTCCAGCTGTATGATCCATCCATTCAGACAGGATGACAGAGAAGCATAAATCTGGGACATATTAACCCAAACAAAGAAACAGATTTGAGGAACACTTAAAAGCCGTGGTGGTACAGCGGTATCATTTTTCCCTCACAGCAAGAGGTTCTCCTGTTCGAGTCATGGCTGGCGTGCCTTCTATGTGGAGGCTGCATGTCCTCCCCGCAGTCGAGTGTCCTCTGAAAGACATGAGTGAATGGGCGTGCCTTTGCTGAAGGTTGGGTGTTGGGCTGGCAACTTGGCACCGTAAAAAAATCTACTGCCAATAATTAGTGGACAGGAGTTCTGCTGTGGCGACCCCTAACTGGTAAAAGCCGAAAAGACAAACCACTTCATCTACCCAAGTTATTACAATAAGCCATATTTTTAAAGTCAGCATACATTGACAGATTTTATGAAGTACACTAATTCAGTTTGATTCACAGACCAAACACACATCACTGTTTTTTATTTCATCTCTTGACACAGATATAGAAATCCAATAGCCATTGTGGATCAGGTACAATGTCTTCTTATAAACATATGGTGTACACTTTTGGCTTCTGACCTCATCAGAAAATGTTGAATATTCATAGCAACATGGTATCCTAGACTTCAAAGATAGTTGCCTACTGAAGAAAAATCAGAGTCCTTAACTTGCGTAGTAAGCAGGTAATAAAGGTGAGATGCCTGTACTTCTGAGAACTGCAGCAAAGTAACATTTGGAAATTGGCCATCTATGAAGAGGGAGGACCTATGTACATGAGAAGGAAAGGAAGATCTAAAAATCATAGAGTTTACCTGCATAAACTTAAAAAAGTCCTTACATGGGAGATTCCTACATTCACACAAACTATCAAAACTGTGTAGTGCATGCCTACCATCTGCTACAGTGGTCAGATTGTGTAGACAGTTTATGGTCCAGGCTTCCAATTCAGCATTGATTATATGAGGTTCTTCATACAATCGGGAATATCCCACAGGGGAATAGTTGATCTTCATATATCAGACCAACTTATAACGTTTCAGAGCAGTTTTAGTAACATGGGGTTAAAATACAGAGTATGCCAATTTCTCAGATGTTTTAGCAAGCATTTAGGGTAGCAACCTAGGCCCTATGGGGATATGTATATATAAGTTTACCCTCTGTAATGACCCATATTGGTAGGCTAGTGGTAGGTTATTATGATCAAGAAAGAAAAGATGTGCTAGTTGAAAATCTCTATCATAATTCCCAGAATTGGAATGCCAAGTCCTTTATAGTCGGTAGAAGCAATCCTTGCAGCCTTATTTACTTCTTTTGTACTTACCGCTCCAGATAAAGATATCTAATAGTTTCTCTGTCTTTTTAAGTCAAGTTTAAGCTGGTGGGGTAGGAATATGCCTAAAACATAAAAAAAAAAAAAATCAGTGGAGAAATAAACATCTTAACTGCAGCAACAGCTATTCATTATGAATAGATGTAATTTCTTTCATGAATGAACCCAAATATTTTGTAGGTTGATAATTAAAATTTTGGGAATATCATGGGACAAAACTATCCCCATGTGTGTATATATATATATATATATATATATATATATATATATATATATATATATATATATACTGAGAAACACAAAAAAGTCCAAACCCATAAAAACCTGGATGGAGGAAATGACCAAGATCACTGCACCAAAGGTAAAAAAAATCCAACAAATTTATTCCACGATGAGAGTTTAGTGCTTTTGTCAAAAGTGAATTACATTGACTTCTTCAGAACTACATAACACAATTGTTACTGATTTAAATAACCTGCCCTACTCCACAATTGGTCAACCAAAAAGGTTGTCATTTCCTGTTGAAAGATGTCATATCCTACTACAAAGGTAGGTCTTTTCCTACATACTCTTACTGTTAGACCAAAAATACCCCAAAAAGTAAAACATATGTTAAAAACATTATATATATATATATATATATATATATATATATATATATATATATATATATATGTATGTATATATATATATATATATATATATATATATATATATATATATATATATATATAGGAAACATCTTTTAACATGGAACTGATAGAAATTTTGTCATTGAGCCCAGGTGGGACACACGCATTTAACCTTATTTGCCACCTGAGTTCTAGAAATTCAAGAAAATCATCAACAGGTCCACCCCTTACACCCAAGTCAACCTGCTCTAATACAAAAAAACTTGAAACAGTGTGTGGGATGTAAGTTAATGTTCTTGGATAAGGCATTAGTCTCCCTATGTTTGCTGATATCATAACTGTGTTGATAAATTCATTGTCATAAAGCTCAGACAGTCTTACCCACATATTAACAGTCGCAACCTGTACAGGATGCAACATATACAACCCCCTTACTGTAACAAAAGTACTTTTTGTGTGTAGTGATTTTCCTAAGTTTAATAAATTCGGCATTGACAATAAAAGAACATTGGGTGCATCTTCCACATTTGAAAGTACCACCTGGTCCTGGTGCCACCTTTTTTCTTTCAACTAGACCTTTGAAAGATATACACTTTTTGTATACCACAAGGGTTTTTTCACCTAATTTGTTAATGATATTCTCATCAATACAAAACATATTCCAACAATCACAAATGATACTTTTGTTATAAAAAAAACAGTAGTGAAAGGTAATACCAATGCCCTGCTAAAACTGTTCATTTTCTCAGTTCCTAGGGGTCTAATTAACCCCAAAGGGTTGTCCAATAATATTCTATAAACCCCATTAGTTCTTTTTTGCTGCACCTCCCCTATTATGTCTTTGACAAATTGAGGGGGGGGTGGCCTCTTTTCTATAACATCCGCAGTAGGAGGTTGCATTCTCTAAAAAAATCATCATCCTCTGAAACCATTCTAGCCAATCTTACACATTGACCCATCACAACGGATTTCTTCTGGTGCAAGGGGTGCCAACTGTCAAAATGCAAAAGAGAGTTGGAATACGTGGGTTTCCTATAGAGATGTGATGTAAATCTCCTCTTAGAATAATCCTTCCTGATAGTCACATCAAGGTAATTCAACATATGGTCCTTGGTCATGGTAAACTTCAGAAAAGTGGTGGTGGTGTTGTTAATATAATTGAAAAACCTGTCTAACTCATCTTCACTACCATGCCAAAATAAGACCAGATTGTCAAGGTACTGCCCATACAGTACCCACATGTTCTTGAACTCAGAGTTCACAATATATAGGTCCTCCCACTGAGCAAGTACTATGTTGGCAAGCAACAGTGCACAACAGGCACCCATAGCCACCCCTTGCACTTGTTTAATTAGTTGCCCCTCAAAGGAAATTAAATTATTGTCCAGAACCATCTCCATACAGGACCTAATGGTAAGAATGGTATCATGGTTTAATGAGTTCTGTTTACATAGATAATCATAGAACCATTCAATACCCACATCATGGGGTATTACAGAAAAGAGATCCCTCACATCAATAGTAACCAGTATAAGGCATTCATTGTACATTTCATGTTTAATTTTAGACAGGAAATCCCATGAATCTTTGATAATAAGGTCCCTGTCCTTCATCCAACACATGTTTAACTGAACAGTCAACAAACTTGGCCAGACTAAACAGTTTTGATGCTTTGGCATCCACAGTTGGCCAAAGGGGGGTATTGAAAATGCTCTTATGTATTTTCGGGATTCGGAAAATAGTCGGAATCCTAGGATGTTTTGTCTCTAGGAACCTAAAGGTCTCCGATGTGATTTGTTCATTTAATAATAGTTGCTCTAGATCTAAATCAATACGTCTATAAGCTATATTGAGCTCATTAATGGAGACCTCAGTATAGGTGTCACTATACAGCAGGTCCATCATCCTGCTGTTGTAGTCCCTAGCATCCATAATAACTAATCCTCCCCCCTTGTCAGGTTTCATGATCCGAATGTCACTGTTATCTAATATATCATGCAATAACCTTTTTTCCTTATTAGTCAAATTGCTAGTCCCATCATGTTCCACATAATGGTTCCAGTGAGAGGTTATTTTTCTAAATTGTCTCTCACAAAAAGATTCAAACACTTCCACTAACAGGTCCATAGGTGGAATTAATGTACTTGGTTTTGTAAAGGGGCTAGCGTTGACCAAAAGATTACTAATAGGGTCACCCCCTGGGAAAAGAAAAGGGCCAGGTTGAGCTTCCTAATATAAATTTTAAACTGTAAAATGGTATTAACAATATCAGTTTTGCTTGTTGGCACAAAATTAAGCCCTTTCGAAAACAATTCTGCCCATTCAACAGTTACATTGGTCATACTATAATTGTACACCTTAAAATCATTACCAAGGTTGGAAATAATGCTGCAAACATTGGCATCACTTATCTCCAATGTTGCTGTTGTAGTGACCCCCCCCACTGGTTCTGGTAATTCAGTTGGCCATAATTCACATTGCCTTGCCCCCCCCTCCAGTTCATTAACCACTGAGATCTCCTCGGGGTGGTGGATCTAAAGGGGTGTTGTGCTCAGAATTACCACCATCATCATCCTCGTTGATGAAATTACAATCGTCCTGCCTACCAGACCACCTGGCTTGTTGCCCTTCAGGTGGATCTAGATAAGCCTTACCTAATTCATAATCAGTTTTGTCTCTTAGTAATTTTTTCTGTTTCTTGTTTTTAAACTGTACCAAATAATTTTTCACATTTTTGAATAAGTTGTTAAATTCAGTCATTCTATGCTCAAACAACAAGTCCCTTTTAACTTCATGATCAAGTCTATTAATGTCTTTAAGCAAACCAGCCATTTTCCTGTTGTTGTTACTAATGAAAATATCAAGTAACTCACACCCTTGCCTGTTGAAAAACATTTTAAGGTCCTTGTGTAGTTGTGAGTCTTTCACCAAACCTGTTGGGTATTTCCAAGTCCTTAAACCCTTGGGAATCTGCTCTCTTCTTAAACACTCATTAAAGTACTCGTTTTCCAACTGTAACTTTTTGTACTTCCATAAAAGTTCCTTAAAGCAAAGAAACTGGACATCTAAGCTCCCACAACTGTTGTTGACATTGACAATACAGCCACAAAGCCCAATATCATTTTGAAGCCAGTCGTCAACAGAAAATGAAAGCATGACATCATCACAGCCACCCAATGACATACCTGCTCCAGTAACAGTTTTAGCAGAGCATTGGTATTACCTTTCATTACTGATTGTTTTGATATCAAAAGCATCATTTGTGATTGTTGGAATATGTTTCGTATTGATGAGAATATCATTAACAAATTAGGTGAAAAAACAAAGTGTATATCTTTCAAAGGCCTAGTTGAAAGAAAAAGGGTGGCACCAGGACCAGGTAGTACTTTCAGGTTTGGAAGATGCACCCAATGTTCTTTTATTGTCAATGCCGAATTTATTAAACTTAGGAATTTTGGGAAAATCACTACACACAAAAAGCACTTTTGTTACAGTAAGGGTGTTGTATCTATCACATCCTGTACAGGTTGCGACTGTTACTATGTGGGTAAGACTGTCCGAGCTTTAAGACAACGGATTTATCAACACAGTTATGATATCAACAAACATAGGGAGACTAATGCCTTATCCAAGAACATTAAATTACATCCCACACACTGTTTCAAGTTTTTTGTATTAGAGCAGGTTGACTTGGGTGTAAGGGGTGGACCTGTTGATGATTTTCTTGAATTTCTAGAACTCAAGTGGCAAATAAGGTTAAATGCGTGTGTCCCACCTGCGCTCAATGACAACATTTGTATCAGTTCCATGTTAAAATTAAAATATGTTTCGTATATATATATATATATATATATATATATATATATATATATATATATAATTTTTGGGGTATTTTTGGTCTAACAATCCTTGTAAAAGTATGTAGGAAATGACCTACCTTTGTAGTAGGATATGACATCTTTCAACAGGAAATTACAACCTTTTTGGTTGAGCAATTGTGGAGTAGGGCAGGTTATTTAAATCATTAACAATTGTGTTATGTAGTTCTGAAGATGCCAATGTAATGTACTTTTGACAAAAGCACTAAACTCTCATCGTGGAATAAATTTGTTGGATTTTTTACCTTTGGTGCAGTGCTCTTGGTCATTTCCTCCATCCAGTTTATATATATATATATATATATATATATATATATATATATATATATATATGTGTGTGTGTGTGTGTGTGTGTGTGTGTGTGTGTGTGTGTGTGTGTGTGTATTTAAGTATAGGGCATTTTTAATGTCTGTTGGAAAGAAAATGTAGAACCAAAATGCATAAAAGATTTTGCAGCTTTGGCAGGATTTGCTCACAAACCAGAGACTGCCCTGAATTCACCTAAAAATGCATGTATAATGGGAATATCTTGAACAGGATTGCTTGACAAAATATAGCAATCCCCTGCAAACTAAAGTGTTCTTACTTCAGTATCAAACAATAGACCACCCTACAATACTTGCTTGATTTATCAGTCTATTAAGTGGTTTTATGGCTAATAGGAACAAGCTAGGAGAGAGAGGACAACCCTGATAGATGCCTTTTTGCAGTGGGAAAGGTTCTGAAACAATATTAAAAGTTTTGTATCTAGAGTTTTGAATATATTTGAAACTTCTACTATAATCATCATAAGCTCCATGACTTTTCATAAATGGGTGCAATAAATTGAACTGGATGCATTTTAAAATGTGCAAAAACAGCCAAAGGGAGCAAAGGCACATTCTTCAGCCCTTGGAAATCTAGAACCAGGTGCTACTCCTTTTGAAAAAGTCAGCCTGAGTGTTTAAAATCAGATGAATTATCTCTTCCAGCCTCTTAGCTAAAAGTTTAGCAATAATTGTAATATCCTCATTGAAGAGGGGTATGGGTTTATAATTGTTAAGGTTTAGTAGGGCCTTGTTAGGTTTAAGGAAAAATTAATTATGCAAGATAGAGAAAATGGGTAATAGATTGTGTGTATAGAAACCTGGAGTTCCTGTCTTAAGGCTATATAAATCTCTGCATTGAACTCTTCAGGTCTGAGGGCTTTCCCTGATTTCATAGTTTTAACTTCTTTACCTATTTCACTACTGGTATTAGACACTCTAAGAAGGCCCTTACCAAAATCTGAAATAATAGAAAGGTTAATTCTTTGAAGCAACGTGGGAAGTGCTGCTCTATGTAATTATTGTGGTTAGGATCATTATATAAAGAGTGAAAAAAGGATTGAAATACATTGCTAATCCCACTGCTTATACAAACTAATTGTTTGGGACTCTCACACCTTGAATGATAGATATCCCTTTCCTAAGCTTAATCTTATGGGTAATCAATTTGTCTGGCCTGTTCCCTTCTGCCCACAATTGAGTGGCTGATGTTTCCATAAAAACTTATACCTTAGAATTTAAAGCCATGTTGAGGACTTGTGGAGAGTTTTATATTTTTTAATGGACATGTGGTTGTGAAAGGAGGTCAGTCGACATTCCTCCCATGCCATAGCAACTTGAATTTCTAGGTCAGTAATATTTCTCTTAAGGGATGCTAATTGTATCATTTTTGCCCAGGTACAAATGCTGCAGAGTTCCAGTAAAAATGATTCCAACCATGTTGCAATTGACATTCATGTACGTGGAGAATGAGACATAAAGTGCCTCAAATTGGCCAGGACTTGATCTTTGATGTTAGAGTCCTGGAGGATTAATGACTATATTTCCCATCTACCCTAACCCCGACATCCTGAAGAAGGGGATGTTTGTGGGAGTAGAGAAGGAGAAACTTTTTCATGGTCAGTGCTTGGAGCTAGCCAAATGCAGGTATCAGCAACAGAAGTAGCTAAACCCACTAAGATTAAGTACTAATCTACACAATTACTAGATACTCCCTGAGGAAAACTATATGCAAATGAAGCTTCTCCAGGGTTTAAAATACTCCAAATATCAAAAAGCCCCTACCATATATTAGCTTTATGACTACCGCTCTCTGAGCTCTAACATTAGTTTCATTTTCAAGAACTATTCTGTCACATAGTTCATCACTCCTTTAAAATCTTAATAAGATCCTTCCCATTATTTCCACTGTTGCAAATAACTCCACGAAAAAGTGGGGTTGTCTCTGTTTGGACCACATATTAACCTCAGCCTCACAGTCCCCACTGGGAATATAAACAATCCCAGTATCTACTTACCTTGCCTCTCAAAGAAGAGTTAACTATTATTAGACCCCCCCCCGCCTTAAATGTGGGGTATGACATTTATAACATATCACCCTTCCATATGGGGTGATATTATCTGACTACCTTACACTCTTGAGCAAAAAAGTCACATTTTTTTTCTTCCATAGCCGTTGCCTAATCACCATGCACTTTCAAGGGGAAGAAAGACCACTAATTTATAGAGTGAACAGTCACAATAGCATGCAATCATGTGTATAAAGAAAGGTTAAATCTATTAATAAAGGGATATTCTTCCCAAATGCCAGGAGATATAACCTATAAGGAACAGAAAAACTAAGATTTAACAGTAGTAATGATAATAACAGGAAGAAGAAGAATGTTAGAACCCTTATCATTGAAATGAACAAACTATTTATAAGCTTAATAAAATCCACCAAAGCTAAGTTTGAGGCTATAATAACTACCCAAGACAAAGACCAATCAAAAGGGATTTTTTTAGTTATGTAACATAGGTACTGTTATGACATTGCCATAGTCCATGTTGGCATGAATGACTTGACACGTACCTCCCTGGACTAAATGAAGAGAGACAGGATTGAACTCACTGAATATGTGTCTCAGGCAGGTATGTTCCTAGCCTTAAGCAGCATTCTACCATCACCCAGAATGATACCTCAATCTTCTTCTTCTTTCGGCTTTTTCTGGTTAGGGGTCACCACAGCAGATCACCTGTCTGCTCATGATTGGCAGTGGAGTTTTATGGTGTCGAGTTGCCAGCCCGGCACCCAACCTTCCACACACACACACACACACACACACACACACACACACACACACACACACACACACACACACACACACACACACACACACACACACGCACACACACACACACACACACACACACATGCACTCACACCTAGGGCCAATTTAGAGTGTCCAATCCACCTACAGCATGTCTTTGGGATGTGGGAGGAAACCGGAGCATCCAGAGGAAACCCACACGACCACAGGCAGGGCATGCAGACTCCTCACAGAAGGCACCCCAGCCAAGGATTGAACCAGGGAACCTCTTGCTATGAGACGACAACCAGAATGATACCTCAATACAAGCAGAAAATGATTGACTTTAACAATTGGCTAGTTTCTTGTGTCATTCCAAGGGGATCCATTACCTGACAGCCTGGGAAGATATGATTGACAGACCACAATGCTTTGCCAGGGATTGCCTGCATCTCTCTCACATGAGCTTCAGGCTTCTTGTAAAGGCTCTTGCCTCCCCATAGCACCTTTTTTAGGAAAAGTATTGAGGGTAAAACTACCAACATCAAAATTTCAACAAAATGCAAATTAAAGGTCATGGAGTCTAAACATGAAAGTGAACTCATTACAAGCATTCTTAACCCTGGAAAAGCTGACATCTGCACAATCACAGAAACCTGGTTCAAAGCTGGAGACAGAGCACCCTAACCTTACCTCGTTACTCATCCTATCATACATTCAGACCCCAAACCATGGGCAGTAAAGCCAAAGGAGGTGGACTTTCAATATATATATAAAAGACATACACACCTCCAGGCTGGTCAAACAGCATGACACACAGGAGACATTCCAGGTGCAGTCAACAATTGACTGGCCCCCAATATCTGACTCAAGATGCCCAATCTACCTATCTGGACCTCTTTGAATATATCAAGATTCAACCCTTTACCCTGATCCTGTGTGACTTTAACTACCCAAACATAGATTGGAAGAACTACTCATGCTAGAACACAAATGCTCAGAGATTCCTCAATTTTGTCAATGCAAAAATGCCTTGGAACAGTTAATCGATACCCCCACAAGAGGTGATAATATCTTGAACTTGATATTAATCAATATGAGTAACCACTGCAGCATCCCTGCAGTATCATCCTCCCTGGTAAGATCCGACCATAAAGCGGTCATTTTCAAAGTCACCATCTCCCCTGACCCCCCCCCCTCTAGCTAGGATCAAACAAAAAAACTTCTCCAAAGCTGATGGCATCCTCCTGAGGGTTGGTATAAACAGCTTCACAGCACCCTCCCCCTCTCTAGGAACCGGCAGCAGTATGCAAAACTACACCAAAGCACTATATGAGCATTTATAGAGATGCATGGAATCAGGAATACCCAACAAGATTAAATCAACCTCCGTAAGGAAGAGTAAACCTGTCTGGTAGACCTCTGCAATAAATAAACTCTATAACAAAAGGAAAAAATTGCAGTCCAGGACCAAGAAGGAGCAGGTGCCCATTTGGTAGCAATCTCTCCTTAGTCTGAACAAGTAAATAAGAGCTCTAGTGAAATCCTCCAAATCAAACTTTGAGCCCAAATTGACCACATCTACTAGAGACAATCATAAGGCCTTCTTCACATATGTCCACATTCTCAAAGGAAGCACCCAGATCTGTTCAGAACTGGTAGTCAAGAGCACCACATATACAAATGCCGTAGATATAGCAAACTTGCTGGCTGACAGATGCCGCAAAACCTTCACCTGTCTGTGCCCCCCATCAGTAAATCAGGACATCCCCAGTACCTGCCCCCTTCCCCTTATATCAAGGAAACAGGTCATCACTGCTCCCTCAAAGGCAAAAAATACAGCCTCCATGGGACCATATAACATCACAGGCTGCATCCTACATGAATGCAGGCAGGAACTTGCAGCACCATTAGGTGCCCTATTCAACCAAAGCCTGAGTACCGGCTTCATCCCAGCTGAGTGGAGGACAGCCACTGTCATCCCTTTGCACAAAGATGGAGCATTCACCAATCTGGGAAATTATAGACCCATCAACCTAACTAGCCTGATCTGCAAGGCCATGGAATGGATTATCATGGACCTCATTAAAAAGAACATTGGAAACCTCCAAACACTTGATCCCATACAGTTTGGCTTCATCAAGTGGAGGTCATATCTGTTAAAATAGGTAGACTTCTTTGAGACAGTCACGAAAGCCATGGATGAGGGGAAGACAGTGCACATCACCTATCTTAACCTGGCCAAAGCCTAAGACACTATTCTCCACTCGGACATAACAGATAAACTCTCTCAACTAGGCATCAATCCATATGTTACCAGACAGGTAGCTAACTGGCTCACTGATAGAACCCACCTAGTTAAAATAGGAGAAGCCACCTCAAGCAGTAGACCTGTAATGAGCAGCGTACTCCAGGGTTCAGTCTTGGGGCCTCTGTTATTTGGCATATACTTTTTTGAGGTGCAAGCCAAAACCAGTGGGCTATGAATGCCCAAGTTTGCGGATGACTGCAAACAGGACACTGTCATCAATTCACCTAGTAATGTGGATATCCTTCAAGAGGGTCTCACTCAAACAAATGACTGGTGCCAGAAACATGGCTTCAAGCTGAATAACAAAAAATGCATCATCATCACCTTTGGGGAAAGTGATGCCCCACGAATTATCAAATTAATAGCAATGTCTTAAGCACGCAATCAGTCATGAGGGATTTGGGCATCCAGGTTGATAGCAACCTGACTTTTGACCACCATGTTGCTTCTGTTATACGAAAAGCTTTCTACATGGCCCACATCATAAGTAAGGATATCTCATCCAGGGACATGGAGGTCATAACATCCCTGTGCCCATTATTGAGTACAATGCCCCATTCAGCATGTACCTCGCAAAGCATATGCAGCAGCTGGAGAGACAACAGAGGTTCTTCACCAGGAGAATCCAGAGCCTAAAAAATCTATCATACACAGATAGGCTAAAAGCCCTATCCCTCTACTCAGTTTCATACAGAATCCTGAGACCTCTGTCTGGAATACAAGGTGATCTCAGTCCTCACCTTGATAGGACTGCTGCATATCTGCAAGTCAAGCTACACTCGAGTAACCTGCATGTGTAGCCTCAACCTGGTCTGTGACAAGAATAGGACTTGTTGGCGGGACAGATTTGTGTCCTAGAGACTCCCCCATCTGTGGAATAGACTCCCTCTCCACATCAAGCAGAGTACCTATTTACCCCTTTTAAGCATAACCTGGATAACTAAAAGGGAAAAAGAAAATACATCCCTGGGATTCCAGCCGTATCCCTGCTGGACAGGGGCATCGGGTGCTGACTTGTCTAAACATGGGCTTAACTCTTGGATAGGCTTATAAGGGCCTTAGGACCAATAGCCTAGTAACTTCCTATAATCCTATGATTCTATGTTTATAATCTCAAAAGTACAATGCAGCAATACAGTGAGCTGATTGAGAAAGATGTTACCTACACTCAGGTTGAAGATATAGCTAACCTACTGGCAGGTACCAACTCAGCACAGATCCTCGTGGTGGCCTGCAAAGTGATCCAAGCAGCAGAGAGCTAAAAGAGTGACTTTCTACCAGATATAAGTATTTTTTGTGGCTTTCCCACTGTTATTAAGCTAGCGACTGCTTTACTGCTACTTTAAGTGATTTCTGCATTTTACACTGTTTATTGCACTTTAAGTTACTAATTGTTGCAAATTGTTTCTGTAGGCTACACACTAAAGTGTGCTAGCCGATTTACAGCATTTATAGCATTTACTGTCTGTTTTTTTTCCTTGTCTCTGTAAAAAAACAAAAAACAAAACAAAAAAAAAAAAAAATCTCTTGTTTTCCCGCCTTACTGAACTAGAGTAGTCCAGTTTCAGAGTTGTTGATCCCTGGGCTTTGTTTTTACTTCCTGTTACTGATCCATTGCCTTATTAGGAAGGAGGGAAGTTTCTTTGCTTACCAGTGGGAGTGGGAAGCACTGAGCAGCCTTTTTGTCCGATTTGGTAAAGTTTCAGCCAGAAACTAGTAGTCCATTGGTCGTTTTGGGCCAATTCCTAGCTCCTTTCAGCCCCCTGCTATAAAACACGCTAAATGCGCATTTTCCAGCTTGTACCAACTCAGCACAGATCCTCGTGGTGGCCTGCAGAGTGATCCAAGCAGCAGAGAGCTAAAAGAGTGACTTTCTACCATATATAAGAGTTTTTTGTGGCTTTCCCACTGTTATTAAGCTAGCGACTGCATTTCGCCTGTTTTACTGCTACTTTAAGTGATTTCTGCATTTTACACTGTTTATTGCACTTTAAGTTACTAATTGTTGCAAATTGTTTCTGTAGGCTACACACTAAAGTGTGCTAGCCAATTTATAGCATTTACTGTCTGTTTTTTTCCTTGTCTCTGTAATAAAACAAAAAAATCTCTTGTTTTCCCGCCTTACTGAACTAGAGTAGTACAGTTTCAGAGTTGCTGATCCCTGGGCTTTGTTTTTAGTTCCTGTTACTGATCCATTGCCTTATTAGGAAGGAAGGAAGTTTCTTTGCTTACCAGTGGGAGTGGGAAGCACTGAGCGGCCTTTTTGTCCGATTTGGTGAAGTTTCAGCCAGAAACTAGTAGTCCATTGGTCGTTTTGGGCCAGTTCCTAGCTCCCTTCAGCCCCCTGCTATAAAACATGCTAAACGCGCGTTAGCACCACTGTTGCACACAAGAGCAGTGGCGGTTAAACTATTCGGGCCATCTAAATTCCACTCTTCAAATTTTCCCTTAGAACTACCTTCCTCGAGCTGTACTGCTGATCTAACCAGCATATCCTATAACTGAAAAGTTCATCTCTACTTGATTCCCAAGTAGACTATTCTCTATCTGTAAAGCCTAGCACTTACTCCTACAGTACTTGCACCTTGATAAAGCACTCTTATTATAGATAGTACCCCACCAGCCTAAAACCCACTTCCTCCGGAGTCCTTTGAAAGTCTCTTTATCTACTACTTCTAGTATGTCGAGGGATCAGTTGCTAGTGTCCTCTCCAGCTCAACTGGTGAACCTGGGAATATTGAGGCAATGTTACAATTGCCTCATGTACCTGAACAATCCTCTCCTTCTCACACAGAACACAAATACATGCGAGAGATGCAACTATATGGCCAAACTGGAGGCTGAGCTCTCTCAACATAGGACTAGCAAGACCAGACAGGAGGAGAAGGTAACCACACACAATACATACCCAGTCACACATGGTACCATCACAACTTCAAATCATACACATACTCACACAAAGACATACTCGGAGGCTCTGATCAAAAATTTACCAAAACAGCAGAGGCCACCAAAGCAGACACCCAAACAACTACCACCTCACGACCCAACACATGCAACACATAGACCACACAGTCAGAGTGTCAAACAGTCACAGCCCTTAAGGCCAAACAAAATGCCAGACACACTTGTCATTGGTGATTCCATAGTCAGACACACTGGCGTCCGCTCACCAGACTGAGTAAGGAGAAGGTCACAGTAAGCTGCCTGTCGGGCGCTAGAATCCGCCACATAACGCAAGCACTCAGGTCTCTCAACAGCAGGTACAAGTATGACTCAGTCATTGTCCACGCTGGTGTCAACGCCCTGAGGCGTACCTCCTGGGACTACATGAAAGGGACATTGAGGAGCTCTCTGATTATGTAGCCCAGGCAGGTATGACCCTGACCTTGAGCAGTATCCTACCTTCACCTAGAATGATGCCACAATACAGTGATAAGATGATCAGCTTTATTAATTGGCTTAAATTCTGCTGTCATTCAATGCGGATCCAATGTCTGTCTGCCTGGGATGACATGCTGGACAAGCCATGCTGCTTCGCAAGGGCGGCTTGCACCTGTCACCCTGGGCTTCCGGATATTGGCAAGGCTCTTGCCACCCCATAGTGCCTTTTTAGGGAAGGCACAAATTCTAAACCAACTACCCTAGAAGACCAAAAAGGAAAAAAGAAAGGGTAATGCTGCTCAATGCCAGAAGTCTCAATCTCAAGATGCACTTTTCGAGGCCCTTCTCAATATGGAGAACATTGATGTCTGTGCTGTGACAGAAACCTGGTTCAAGGCTCCTGAGAGCACCCCAGCACTAACAGGTTTCACCTCATATCATGCGTTCCGGCCCCAAAATCCGGACAACACCAAGAAAGGAAGGGTGTCCATATTCATAAAGGACACCCACACCTCAAGGTTCGTGGCAGCATACGATGCATTGGAGACCATCCAGGTGCAATTAACCATAGGCAAGACTGCTCTGCAATTTGTAGCATGTTACAGGCCACCCTCTCAAACTCAGGAACCTCACATGGCCTTCCTGAAAACATTGGAGGGATAAATGTATCTCAAACACCATCATACTAGGTGACTTCAACTACCCTAATATAGACTGGGAACACTACTCAAGCCCGAACACTCTAACCCAAAGATTCCTGGGTTCATAAACTCAAATGCCATGGAACAACTAGTCACCATCCCCACAAGAGGAGAAAACATACTTGATCTCATCATCACGAACATGGGATCAAAATGTTCAACACCGAAGTATACCCCTCACTGGTGAGATCAGATCATAAACTAATCTCACTGGAGGTCCTCATCCCACCCCACCTGAAACAAAAAGACCACAGTGAAAAACTTCTCAAAAGCCGACTTCACACTTCTAAAAACTAGTGTGGTCTCCTTTAAGGCCCCTGAGCCAGTGGTAAACATTACTCAAACCGCTGAATCACTTACAAATGCCTTCTACCAGCACCTACAGGACTGCATGGATCAGGCAATCCCAAACAAAACTAAGACTCTCTGTACCAAAGGCAAGCGTCCAGTCTGGTGGACCCCAGCCATAAACAAGCTCTACAACAAAAGGAGGAAGCTACTACAAGATAGACCAAAATCCTTGAAAGGTAAGACACCTTTGATCATTATAAGTAAAAACTAAGAGCTCTCATAAAATCATCCAAGGCAAATTTTGAGAGAAAAATCGCCAAGGACTCTAAAGACAATCATAAGGCCTTCTTTAGCTATGTTAGAAACCTAGGAGGAAACTCCCAGATATGCTCAGAATTAGTTCAAAATGATGTGAAAATTACTGAACCTACACGCATTGCCAACATACTGGCTGACAGGTTCAGTGCAAACTCCCCAAAAGGAGAGATATCTATTCCAGAGGATTGTAGCCCCCAAACATCTCCAACGCCCAGGTGAGAACTGCCCTCACTAAGGCAAAAACACAGCATCCATGGGACGGATGGTGTCCCCGGCTGTGTGCTTCACGAACTCAACGAGGAATTAAACCCACAGTTAGGACAGCTGTTTAATCTTAGCCTCACCTCAGGATACGTACCCAAGGAGTGGCGCACGGCGACTGTGGTCCCACTTCATAAGGGCGGTGCCTCCACAGACCCTGGAAATTACCGCCCCATTAGCTTGACAAGCCTTATCTGCAAAGCCATGAAGAGGATCATAATGGAACTCATAAATAAAGACATAGGGAACTTGCAGACTTTGGATCCAACCCAGTTTGGCTTTGTCAAAGGCAGATCCTGCCTCTTAAACTTGGTTGACTTTTTTGAGACAGTCACCAAGGCCATTGATGAGGGAAAGGCAGTCCATACAGCCTACCTCGACCTGGCAAAGGCCTTCGACACAATACCCCACTCAGGTATGATCGAAAAACTCATCAGCTTGAATGTAAACCCATACATCACAAGATGGGTTGCAAACTGGCTAAGTGACAGAACCCACAGGGTCAGAGTTGCTGGAGCCATGTCAGACTCAAAGCCTGTCAATAGTGGTGTCCCACAGGACTCAGTCCTGGGTCCACTCTTGTTCGGCATCTACTTTTCTGAAGTACAAGCAAACACAGTAGGGTTATGGCTGACAAAGTTTGCAGATGACTGCAAACTGGGCGCCATAGTCGAAAACACATCTGACACAGATATCCTCCAGAAGGGCCTCACAGAAACGGATAACTGGTGCCAGAGCGATGGCCTGAAGTTAAGCGCCAAAAATGCATAGTCATAACCCGGGAAAAACAAGGTTACCCCTAGCTACCATATAGGTGGCAATCCACTGAGCACAGAAAAAGTCATCAGGGATCTGGGGACCCAGGTTGACAGTAGCCTTTCGTTTGACACTCATGTTGCTAAAGTAGTTAGGAAAGCCTTCTATATCGCCCACCTGATCATGAAGGGATTCACATCTAGATCAAGGGAGGTCATCGTCCCCTGTACTCATCACTCATTAGACCTATGATTGAGTACAATGCCCGTTCGAATGTATCTGACCAGACACCTGCTGCAGCTTGAAAGGCCCCAAAAGTTCCTCACCAAAAGGATAAAGGGTCTCAAAAATATGTCTTATGCTGCCCGACTGAAAGAACTCCAGCTCTATTCAGTCTCATACCGCTTGCTCAGAGGTGACCTGTGCCTGACATATAAGGCCATGTCAAACCCAGATTTGATGAATATGCTTCACCTCAAAAAATCTAGATCCCTCAGAACCACAAGGGTGGGAGACTTAAACCTTGACACGGTTATAAATAGAACGTGCTGGAGGGACAGATTCATCACCCAGAGACTCCCTATGCTGTGGAACAAAATCCCGGTACATGTGAGGCAGAGCACCTCTCTGGCCTTGTTCAAGAGGAATCTTGACCAATGGATGGGAGATTGCAGATATACCCCAGGGATTACTTCAGTGTCACTGCTTGACAGAGGCACAGCAAAATGATAGGCATAGTTTTATTCAAACTAAAGGGGTGGCGAAAGCCACATAACTATGGGCTAGGCTTATAAATGCCCTTGGGCAGATAGCCTAGTATGAACCTATGAACCTATGAACCTAAATAAATTTAGCTCTAACTTTTCCCTTTTCTCCCCTCCATCTGTCTCTGAAGATGTATCTGAAACTGGCTCACCACCAACTATCACACAAAATCAGGTCTTAAAAGTCCTATCAAAAGTTAAAAATACTGCATTGATGGTTCCTGAGAATATCCCTGGATGCATCTTAAATAGGATGAAGCACAATTTAGTCACACCCCTAACAACACTGTTCAATCTCAACCTCCATACAGGTTTTGTACCAAGCAAATGGAGAACAGCTACAGTCATTCTTCTGCATAAGGGAGAACCTTCCATAGAATTGGGAAATTGCAACCCATAAGTCTGACCAGCCTCATATGCAAAGCTATGGAAAGATTTATCATGGAATTAATAGATCAGGGCACAGGGAACATCCAAAGACTAGACCCATCCCGGTTTGGATTTGGCAAGGAAAGGTCTTGCTTACTCAGCTTAGTAGATGTTACTGCAAAGGTCAACAAAGCAATGGATGAAGACAAAATGGTACTCACTGCATACCTTGACCTGTCCAGAGCTTATGACACAGTTGCTCACTCAGGCATAGTAGAAAAGCTAAATAAATTGTGAATAAACTCCTATGTCACCCACTGGATTTTCAAAAGGCTCACAGACAAGATAAAAATAATCAAAACAGGGAAAATGACCTCAACAAAGAGATGAGTCACTAGTGGAGCCCTCTCCCTGTGTTCTCTGCTAGTACCACTCCTAATTGGCATCTACTTTTCTGAAGAAAAGCCAATGCCAAAAGGCACTGGCTGATTAAATGTGCAGAAGACTGCAAGTTAGGAGCAGTCATGGAATCCCCAAATGATGTAGCCATCCTGGAGGAAGGTTTGTCTCAAATAAATAAGAGGTGTCAAACTCATGGTCTAAAACTAGATGCAAATTTGCCCCTAAGAGTTGATCCAGTTGTTCAGGATTTGGGAATTTATGTGGAAAATAACCTACATTTTGACCAACATATGAGTATTGTTGTAAGAATGTCCTTCTATATTGCAAAGCTTATTGAGAAAGAAATTGTGTCTCAATCTAGAGATGTCATTATCTCCCTTTACTCTGTACTCATTAGGACAGTCATTGAATATAATACTCCCCCTGGCATGTATCTGTCCAGACACATGCAACAACTGGAATGGCCACCGAGATACCTTACTAAAAGGATACAAAGCCTAAACAACATTTTCTACATGGACCAGGTCAAAGCCCTGTCACTATACTCAGTATCCTACAGACTGATAAGAGATGACCTGTGTCTGGCATGGATTTATTTCACATCAGAAAATCAAATGTCATCAGAAATACTCGATCTAGCTTTTCTGCAACAATAACAGAATAATTTGGAGGGACAGGTATATTTTTGCAATGCTGCTATGGAACAGACTCCCCATCCACATCAAATGAAGTTCATCTCTGTCCATTTTCAAGTACAACTTAGATCTATGGACAGCTTCTAAATGCTTTACCCCATGCATGGGTCCCCTCAAATTATCTATGGTATGATCCCAGTTGTTCTCATTAGGGGTAATATATAATTATCAACTTTGGTATGGGTAAGGCCAATCTATAACTAAATGGGATAGGTTATTTCAAGCAGAAAAAGGGAAACTGGCTAGCCTTAAAATGGCCAAAGGACAGCTATCCTAGTACTTACCTATGAACTTATACTATACAGAGTGATTTCCTGTAATAACCACTACCCACACAAGGTAAGTACTAAGCTAGATAATGACAGTAATCTCACTGAGAAAACAGTAAACAAATACCACAACCACTTACCAGTAACTCTGCTTAGGTCCTGTGTGTGCTTTAAATAACTCTTTTTACCTTGAAAGTTGGTTTCTTAGATTTAAGAGGAGCCTTTGATGCCACTAACTTCTCCAAGGTTAACTTTGGTACTAAAGACAGTGAGGATACCTTAGTTGTCCCTTTAGAGGCAGATTTACTAAATTTGCCCCATAGCAATACCTTACAACATGGCAGTAGATGTGCCCTTTTAAGTTGCTAAATCTTTGACCACTTCATCACTATCATTGCTTTCTGTATGATGGAAGTATTCAAAGCTGTTGGGTGAAGATATATATCTACACTCTTGATCTTGAGAGACTGCTACAATTTTTCTGAATTTACTCATTAATTTAGCCATTGCTGGTTGAGAAAGGCTGGACTTTTCAGGATCAGTAATATCCATATCCTGCTGGGTTGTCTCAGTCACTGTAGTCTTAATTAAATGTGAGTGTAAGAAGTGTAATGCGTCATCTGCATGCTGAAACCTTTTTGTCTAATTCTGTTTTTTGCAGCATAGCTGGATAATGTATAATGGAAGGAACATCATTTTAAAATATAATTGTTGTACCTCTACAAAAGCTCTCTTAGCTCTCTGCATTTCAGGAGAGAAATCTTGATTTAGATCGACTTTCTTTCCCCAAATGATAATGGGCTTCCTTTTCTTAGTGTCTTTTAACAATAGCTACCTGTCCTCTTTATTTAAAAGGTGAAAAATAACTTGCCTTGGTGGCCCACCATTTTTAGAAGCAGCAAAAAGAGAATGGTGTACCCTTTCATTGGTTACAGGAGAGAAGGATGCTAAGGGTAAGGTCTCAGAGAGGTGCTCTTCCACAAAGCAGGCTATATGTCCTTTCTTTCTAACTTCCTTTAAGCCAATGAGTCTCAGATTATTGCATCTGCTGGGATCTTCTGGGGAGATCAGCCTGTCTTTAAGCTGCTGCAGCTCCTGATTGTGTTGCAGAATGGCTTCAGAGTTTTCTTGTAGGGTTGAAGCATGCAAACTGACTGCCAGTTCAAGAAAGGCAGCCTTAGCAGTGCATTCTTCCAATGTCTCATTCATGTGCTCTTTTTTAAAGGATGTTATCAACAAGTATCTACTCTGCCAGTTCTGTTAAAGTGTCTAGTATGGCAGTGATATGAGAAGCAGCAATCTTTGATATGGGGACATTCTGTGGAGCAGTAAATGCCCCCAGGGAATTATTTACTGCTGTTGCTACAGCTGCTTCCATTGCCATCTACCAAACTATTAGGTTAGAAGAAATAAAAAGATTTATTAAAAATCTCTCCACTGATGGAGATTTATTCAACTACAATGCCAGAGCCAAACAGAAAGTAGGTCTCATGCCATGTTTTTCTAGCTATGCCTCCCGGCAGTTGGAATACAATGCTAGTACATATCCAGGATTGAATTATGCTTTCCGCATTAAAAGAGTTTTAAAATTATGGTCATTAAGATAAAATATGTATACATTATAATATAATGCCAATTGTTTAATGTTTATTGCATTTAAAAAAAATCACATGATGCTGGTCATATGACTTGTTTCATCTATAAATAGAAAGGATTTTGTATGACAAGTATTTTGAAGAAGCACATTGTTCTTATTTGTGGGCAAAAGCACTAAATAAATCTTTTTATCTGAGATGGCAGTAGTACTGATTCATTCCCATTATGGTGTTTTTTGGTTTGTTTTTGTTTTTTTTTACATTGTTGCTGCTTCCCATTATTTTTGATTTTTGTTATTAGCATAATAAAATAATGACAGTTTCAAACACAGCACCAATTCTAATTGTTGGGAGCTTGGCAGCATCACTTTATTGTTATGGAACAAGTCTAATTATGGCAAAATGTTCCTCTGCACTGTGGGATGTGTTGTTAATCAGTGGTGTTTTCCCCATCCTACTTGGAGTGGCATTCCAGTGGGTCTGTGATGCTGCTATCCAGTTATCTTTAGCTGAGCAATCTAGTGCCTAACCCTGAAAGTCAAACAATGTGCCTGTGCTGCTATGTTTGCAGTGTGCTGTCTGCCACTGCACTTCCATAGCTTCATTCTCTATTCCAAATGTAGTTCATCATTCACTTTAGAGGAGTAGCTAATTATTCTGCAGAATCCCAGAGCATACTGTATGGACCTAAAACTTCTTAAATGTCACTCCGGTAAGACAGTACACAATCCTTTAGACGTCTGCATGTTGGCATGAACATTATATACATACAAATATTTCAAGTGTGGGCAATAAGGCCCTTCTAGCCTGCCAATATATCAAAACAGTTGTTCCCATAATAAGTGTCCAGATTGTTCTTAAAAATATCTATACTAGTGCTTGCTTTAATGTAGTTTGGTAGTCTGTTCCATGCATCATCTGCTCCCTCAGAGAACCAGTCAGTACACTTCTCATTCCTATAGAATCTTCTACATAGGTTATCTAATGATTCACAACTATTTTTGATAACCTCAAACATTCCCAGATGTAGTTGTCTCTAAATGCCCTATATACCTGAATAAGATCTCCTCTTAAGTATCTATATGAGACACTATACAAGTTCAGATGGTTCAGTCTTTCATAATAACTTAAAATTTTCACATCCATGGATGTTCTTCATATATCTCCATTGTACTCTTTCTAGTTTACTCATGTTTGTTTTCCTATATAGTTTCCATATTATTATTCCATACTCAAGTTTTGTTCTAATGCAATTAATAAACAATGACTTAATTATTTCTGATTTCCTAGACGTTATGAATCTTTTTATGCAACCTATAATACTATAATTATCATTAACCAATTGGTTGATATGATCAGAAAAACTCAAAACTGGATCTACCTATATACCCATGTCCTTAAATGAATCTACAGTTTCAGTCACTGCGTGCTATATTAAATATTCACTTTTCAATGTATGTCTCCAAAGTCTCATATGTTTAGTTTTTGATGTTTTTATCAGTGTATTATTCTCCTGTGCCCAAATGGTCAATTTAGTCAAGTTATTTTGCAGACATGCCCTATCTGTAACACATGTGATCAGTTTACCCAATTTCAGGTTGTCTGCATATAGACTGTAGAACACCTCACATGAAAAAGATAGGTCTAAAAGATACAGTCTAAACAAGTATGGGCCTGGAACAGATTCCTGTGATTCACACTGATTGTGAACAAGAATTTTACCTGTCCAGTTGCTGTATGAACCATGCCATGTCCTATTTGTAAGCCATGAAGCTATCCATCTTATCAAGAGTACATAATAACTAGTTGTTCAAATTTATTGATCAGTGTTTTGTGTATGACCCCGTTAAATGCTAAAGATAAAGCTATATAAATCACATCACAATTTTTCATTCATAGCTGTTATTATATTGTTATTGGTCATCATGTTACAGGTGGTAATAGATTTATTTTCAACAGATGCGTACTGATATATGGTTCCAAGTCCCAACTTATCCAGTTCTGACAATAACTTATCCGGTATTACCTTCTCCATTATTTTCCACAACATGAAAGTAGACATAAGAGTCTATATGACTCTGGGTTTGTCCAACCCCCCCCTTTCCCTTAAAGACAGGTTTAATAAGTGAGGAATCTCCCATTATTTATATGACCTACTAAATAATAGATATAACGGTATCTCTCTTTTTTATTTCTCCAAGTCTTTTGGCTTTCTAATACCATGATGGGAATGGGCCCCATTAATAGGTCAAAGTGTGATTAAAGTTCATGAAATTAGTATCGTTTCAGTCTTTGATGTCAGCCAGAAGTGCTCTTCACAGTACCTGCAATGTCCCAGTAATGACTCCTTCTGCAATTCATATGGAATTACACATATTGGTAACATATCTAAATACAATTGTAGATTCTTTTTATAAAAACCGTTACCCCTACTACTATCGGAACTGTCTGGGTATCTTTCTTCCATACTGCTCTCATTTCTGCCTGCAAATCCTGATATTTTATGACTTTGTGTCTCTCTGTATGCAAGACACTGTAGTCACTGGGTGTGGCTATTTCAATGATCAATGCTACATTTGTCTTCTTTTCATGGACCACTATATCCAGTTTTCTAGCTTCTGTCTTTTGAACTGTTGGTAATGGGTGATCCCATGTAATGTAGAATTTATCATTTTCTATGATGCTTTGTTGCTCATGTTTCCAGGCATTTTTCAGCCACTTCAGTACCATAATGTTTGCACAATCCCCAGTGCAACAGTCTTGTCATATTATTATGCCATTCAGTATAAAGTCCTTCTGCCATTAGTATGTCACAACCAGCAAAGAGGTGTGCAACTGTTTCCAATTCTGTTTTATGAAACCTACATTTGTCTGTTTCTTCCAGATGTTCAATTTGCCTCTCCTTAACCATTGCTGTGTTTGTTGCTGTTCAATATGAGGTTCTTCCAGAAGTTTTCTATATTTGCAACTATATTTATGCGTTTTCCAGATTTCTTGCCTTCTTATCTGGTCCTTCACCTTATATTCTTTCTTTTGTTTTTTGGCACATTCATTTGCTGCCTGATTTTTATCTACTTTTGATTTGATTTCTATTCCTGCTTGATGCCAACATGCTTCTCCTAGACTAAGCAGGGAAGTCATCTTAGATTTTTTCTCTCTTGTTTTTTGACACTTTCAGTTACTGCCTGATTTTTATCTACTTGTGGTTTGATTTCCATTCCTGATTGACCCTGATATGCTTCTGCTGGACTAAGCAGGGAAGTCATCTTAGATTTATTCTCCTTGTGCTTCAAAACATTCACTACATTTGAGTCTTGTGAGGTCAGCAGGTATGTGAGGAGTCCCACGATTGCTGATCTATACATGTAATCAGTTTCAAGGAGGCCCATCCTTCTTTTGGAATAGGGGAATATATAATCTTGTTATGCCTTTTTCATTTGGTGAGCATGAAGCATCCTTCTTGTTTTCCTATCTAATCTATCCAACATGTTTTGGGGCCAGTCAGTCACTCCAAAACTTAGGACAGAAAGAGCAAATTGGTTTACAGCTCGGATTTTGTTCCTAGATGTCAACCCTGCTTTCAGAAATAATTTAAGTCTTCTAAAATATTCCTTACTAAGTTTTATTCACATTTGCTCATGTTTTATTGTGGATCCTCCATTAATTCCCAAATATTTATACACTCCCTCTTACTCAAGTTCTTTTATAGCACATTCTTGTCCCAAACTGATGTTTTCTTGGTGCTGTAGTTTTCTTGCTTTAAAGGCTGCTTTTCTATATTCATCAAGACCAAATGACATTCTTATATCATCTGAAAAAGTTCTGACAACTTGCAGTTGTGCTTTCAGTACCTCATCTGATGAGCTATACAGTTTTAAATCATTGACAAAGAGAAGATGAGCAGTCTTTATACTTTGCTGTTTTCTAGGAGCCAAATTATAGCCATGGCCTAAGCTATTTAGTAGACAGCTTACTGGGTTAAGGGCAAGGCAGAATAGCAGCAGTGACAGAGAGTCGCCCTGGAATATCCCTCTTTGCATTTTTATCCCTGGAATAATAATTTGCCCTTTATCATGGCTTAATTGCAAAGTGGTCTGCCATTGTTTCATGGTCACTGTAATGTAGTCGATCAGTGTAGGGTATATCTTATACATTTTAAGCACTCTTTTATTCATGAATGTGGGATAATATCAAATGCTTTTTTTGTAGTCAATCCATGCCATACTTAGATTCTTGCCTTTTTACAATTATCCACTATGACTTTATTTAACAACAAATGATCCTTTGTTCCATATGACTTTCTTTTATTGCCTTTTTGTTCTATTGCCATAATTGAGTTTTCTTCTAATGGCTATAAACTCTGTCGTCATCAGTTTTAGTGTATAGTTTATATGTCATCAGAAGGCAAGTTATTGGTCTATAATTTTTAAGGCAGCTTGCAGGTTCACTCTTAAGTAGGAGCATTGTTTTTCCTGTTGTTATTATCATGAAGCACTGTATAATCACAAAAGCACAAAAAGCACCAAGAAGCGTCAACACAGGAACCATGAATACCCAAGGATGTATTACAGCATTCAATTTATTCTGGTACCTCAGCCTTTCGCCTTCTGGGAATAATTAATTCAACTACATCCAAATCAATTTATACATCTAATACATTCCAATTAGGTTCATAGGTTCATACTAGGCTATCTGCCCTGGGGCAATTATAAGCCTAGCCCGATTTTGTTTGGCTTACGCCACCCCTTGATTTGAGTATACTGTGCCCTTTTTAAGGTTTAGTTTGCTGTGCCTCTGTCTAATAGTGACACGGAAGTAATCCCCGGGACAAACCTATGATCCCCCATTCACTCATCAAGATTCTTCTTGAAGAGATTCAGTGAGGTGCTCTGCCTAACATGAATTGGAATTCTATTCCAGAGCGAAGGGAGCCTCTGGGTTATGAATCTCTCCCTCCAGCAAGTTCTATTTATTTCAGTGCTGAAGTTCAAGTCTCTCGAGCGTGTGGCTCTAAGGGATTTAGATTTACTGAGGCGGAGCATGTCCATTAATTCTGGATTGGACATAGCTTTATATGTCAGGCATAGATCGCCTCGAAGTAGGCGGTATGCAACTGAGTAGAGCTGGAGTTTTTTTAACCGAGCAGCATATGGCATCTGTTTGAGTCCCTTGATCCTCTTGGTGAGGTACTTTTGGGGTCTTTCTAATTGCTGCAGGTGTCGGGTAAGGTACATCCCAAAAGGGGCATTGTATTCTATGATGGGCCTGATGAGGGATGAATAAAGGGGCACGATTACCTCTCTTGATCTAGAGGTGAATCCTTTCATGATGAGGTGGGCTATGTAAAAGGTCTTTCTAACCACTTTGGCAATGTGATTGTCAAAGGAGAGATTGCTATCAACTTGGGTCCCCAGATCCCTAATTTCTTTCTCTGTACTTAATGGGTTACCGCCTATGTGGTAATTTGTGGGCACATTGATTTTGCCAAAGGGTATGACTATACACTTTTTGGCATTTAGCTTTAGACCATGGCTCTAGCACCAGTTATCCGTCTCTGTGAGACCTTTTTGAAAGATATTTGTGTCAGCTAGAGAGTTAATTATGGTGCCTAGTTTGCAGTCATCTGCGAACTTGGTGAGCCATAGTCATCCCACGTTGGCCTGTACCTCGGAAAAGTATATACCGAACAAGAGCGGTCCCAGGACAGAACCTTGTGGGACGCCACTTGTGACTGGTTTCGAGTCTGACATGGCTCCAGCAACTCTCACTCTGGGTTCTGTCTTTGAGCCAGTTTGCGACCAATCTTGTGATATAGGGGTTTATATTTAAGCTGGATAGCTTATCTATGATGCCCGAGTGGGGTATTGTGTCAAATGCCTTTGCTAGGTCCAGATAGGCTGTGCGGACTACCTTCCCTTCATCTATGGCTTTGGTGACTGTTTCAAAGAAGTCAACCGGGTTCAAAAGGTAGGATCTGCCCTTGACGAAGCCGAACTGGGTAGGATCTAGTGTCTGTAGGTCCCCAATGTCTTTGTTTATAAGCTCCATGATGATCCTCTCCATAGCCTTGCAGACTAAGCTAGTCAGGCTTATGGGGCGATAGTTTCCCGGGTCCGTAGAGGCTCCACCTTTGTGGAGTGGGACCACTGTTGCTGTACACCATTCTGTGGGCACATATCCTGTAGTGAGGCTGAGATTGTACAGCTGTTTTATTTGAGGAATTAGTTCTTCTTGGAGTTCATGTAGGACGCAACCTGGGACACCATCTGGTCCCATGGAAGCAGTGTTTTTTGCTTTGGAGAGGGCAGCCTTCACCTGAGCATCAGAGATGCTTGGGAGGCAGCCCTCTGCTGGGATAGATACTTTCTCTTTTCTGGGGGGGGGGGGGTGGAGAAATTTGCACTGAACCTGTCTGCCAGGATTTTGGCGATGTCTGTGGGTTCAGTGTATTTTTCGTCGTTTAGAATAAACTCAGAACAAGTCTGGGAGTTGCATCCCAGGTTCCTAACATAACTGAAAAAAGCCTTATGATTGTCTTTAGTGTCCTGAGCAATTTTTCTCTCGAAGCTGACCTTGAAGGATTTTATGAGGGATCGTAATTTTTTGCTAGTACTGATCAGAGATGCCTTCCCTATTAGGGATTTTGCTCTATCATGTGGTATCTTCCTCCTTCTGTTGTACAGTTTATTTATGGCTGGTGTCCACCAGACTGGATGCCTGCCTTTGGATGTTTGGGTTTTGGTTTTGTTTGGGATAGCATGATCCATGCATTCCTGGAGATGTCCGTAGAATGCGTTTATATAGGATTCTGCAGTTTGGGCCGTAGTTTCCACTGGCCCTGGGGCCTTGAAGGATTCCACTTTGGTTTTGAGAAGTGAGAAATTCACTTTTGAGAAGTATTTCACTGTGGTTTTCTGGGCTGGGGGTGGGGTCGGGATGTGGACATCCAGTGAAATTAATTTATGATCTGATCTTACCAATGAGGGATATACTTCAGGTGTGGAGCATAGAGTCCCCATGTTGGTAATGATCAGGTCTAGTATGTTGTCCCCTCTTGTGGGAGTGGTGACTAGTTGTTCCATAGCATTTGAGTTTATAATTTCCAGGAACCTTTGGGCTAAGGTGCTGGGGCTTGATTAGTGCTTCCAGTCTATGTTTGGGTAGTTGAAGTCACCCAATATAACGGTGTTCGGAGAGATCTTCATGTTCTCCAATGTTTTCAGGAAAGCCGAGTGGGATTCCTGATTTTGAGAGGGTGGTCTGTAGGATGCTATAAACTGAAAAGCAGTCTTGCCCACTGTTAGTTGCACATGGATGGTCTCCAATACTTCGTGCAATGCCACTAACCTGGAGGTGTGGATATCCTTGATAAATATGGAAACTCCCCCTCCTTTTGTGGTTTGGTCCAGGTTTTGGGGCTGAAAAGCATGATATGAGGTATAACCTGGTAGTGCTGGGGTGCTCTCTGGAGCCTTGAACCAGGTTTCTGTCACTGCGCAGATATCGATGTTCTCCATACTGAGGAGCGCTTCGAGTGCATGCATCTTGAGGTTAAGACTTCTGGCGTTTAGCAGCATTACCCTTAGTTTCTTGTTTCTTGTGCTGTCTATGGAGGTGGGTTTGACTTTTGAGCCTTGCCTAAAAAAGGCACTATGGGGGTGGCAAGAGCCTTTGCCAATATCCGAAAGCCTAGTGGTGACAGGTGCAAGCCATCCCTAGCGAAGCAACGTGGCTTGTCGAGCATGTCATCCCAGGCTGACAGACACTGGATCCCCTTAGAATGACACCAAAATTTTAGCCAATTGTTAAAATCAATCATTTTGTCTTTTTACTGTGGCATCATTCTGGGTGAGGGTAAGATGCTGCTCAAGGTCAGGGTCATACTGGCCTGGGCTACATGATCAGAGAGCTCCTCTATGTCTCTTTTCATGTAGTCCAGGGAGGTAGGTCTCAGGTCATTCACACCAGCATTTACAAAGACTGAGTCATATTTGTATTTGCTTTGGAGTGACCTGAGTGCTTGCGTTATGTGGCAGATCCTAGCGCCCGACAAGCAGCTCACTGTGACCTTCTCTTTAGACAAATTAAGTGAAATCAGTTGGCATATTCAAAACAATTACATGAAAAGCTACCATAAAGTTTATTTAAACACGACTCAATTTTTTTAAAAAGGGAATCTTTCATAGGTAGAAGAAACTTTATATAATTTGCAAACTTTATCAAAAGTCCTTTCATAAACTTATATTATTATCCAAATTCATCCTCCTAGGGAATAATGTTCTATAATTTATTACCATCCTAGATTCTAACCTATCAAGTTCCCTTTTAAAACTACACCCATTTTTTAAAATTGGCCATGCTAAAACACTAAAGAACAAACTATCTGCCATACCCTGATGTGCAGAGGTAAAATGAATGGCTACTGGACTATCCATATTTTGTTTTCTAATATCACTCAAATGTTTCATTATATGTATTTTGACCTTGCTTTTTGTTTTTCCAATATACCAGCTTATTTTATTGAATAACACCCAGTAATATATATTACTCCCAAAGAATTGCAGTTTAAAGATACCATAGCTCTGTAATTTCTACCATTGATGTTATTGCCATCTAAATTATTGGCCCTGCTACACATTGAGCAATTACCACACCTTTCTGCCCACTACACCCATTGATCCAAACCTACTACCATCCCCACTTAGCAGTTCTTACAAATTACTATATCTACCATATGGGAATGTAATATGTTTAGGAAAAAGAACTGTTAAGTGGGGATGGTAGTATGTTTGTATCAATGGGTGTAGTGGGTGTGTGGTAATCTAACAGTGACACGTTTTGCCTTAACTGCATTCTAGTTTTCTCTATTCGATAATTCCATGATGGTATTTGATTTCTCCCCTTGTTTCCCTTACTACCCTGTGTTCTTGTGGTAGTACTTTTATCAGTTATTAATTTAACTGCACAATAATATATCCTGTTTACTTCTGTTATATTGCATGGATCTCTATGGACTGTTATAATTACTGTATTCATTTGTACTGGTACTGTAAGTTCTTGCTGAAGTGTTCTCAGGTCATTATTACTATTGCTGTTTACTTGCTGTGCTTTATTTGGATCCAGTTTGCATAGTTCTTGTCACTAGGTCAACTTATCTCCACCTTTGTGGAGCCAAACTGTTTTGCATAAGATTTTGTAAATATATTTCTAATCTGTTGTGTCTGTGAATACATTTTACAATCTACACACAGTTTATCAATTTGTATGTCTTTACTCCTTGTATCTTATGTATCTATAAAACAGTTTCCTATTATGCTCAATAGCTTTATATAAATGTTATTCTTTTTTTCTTGATCTTGTCTCACACTATGATTAATTTGTTTGCCCTACTTGTTTATTTCAGTTTTCAAAGTTGTAGTTCAACCTCTTTTCCATTTCTTATATTTTTTTGTCTCTCAACATAATCAGGTACCTTGTTCTTATGGAAATATATTCCCTTGACATTGTATGCCTAGATCCTGATGTTAAATATTTTATTGTTTATTTTATTTATTTATTTATTTTGCACTCAATTTCTCTTTCAAATCTTTCCACATTACTTCTGCAATTTTTTCACTGAATGTATCAGTCCAATTAGTTTTACAGCGTGACTGTTTTGCTTCCATATAATTAGTAATTAATTTTCTGTGGATTGGTTCAGATTTCAGTTTGGCAGAATTATCTAGCAACACATTAACCTTCACAACTCCATGATCACTGCACATCAATGATGATAAAACTCGATATGAAGTAACAGTTATTTCTTTAGCAATACAAACAATGTCTAGTATGTTCTATTCCCTGGTATTTTTTTTTTTTTTTTTTTTTTACAATCTGAAACAATTGGTGTTCCCGAACATACGTTGTGAATAATTTCCTCACTAATGTTGTTGAATCAGTATCATTCCAGTCTGCTTCTGGTAAATTTAAGTCCCAACCACTATTATTCTTCCCTCTTGTGTTTCACGCAATAAATGTATGAATTCCTCCAGGTCATCAGCACTTCACTTTGTTGGTCTATACACTCCAACAATTATTATATGTTCCAGGATTGCCTTTATTGTTACAGTTACACAATCTATAGCATCAGTGTTATGATTGAACATATAATAACCGCAGGTCTCATAACTATCTTTATTCCCTATAAAAACACCTCCACCTGATTTGTTGTTAGAATGTCTGTTACAGTAAAAACAGTTATGCCCTGACAGAACTGGTTTTGAGTCATTGTTCTTTAACCATATTGCAAATATCTGCTGCAAAAATTGTCTTCCCTCATTTGACAAATGCACACCATCCTGTATGAACACATCTGTGCCCAGAATTAGGCTTGGATGCTCTAAAAAATTCCATTTCTTAAAACGGGACATTTTTTTCATGTAGGTATTTACCCAAAAAAATCTTTTCATTCATGGTGACCTGATTCTCCTTTTTATATGTGATTTGTGAAAAATACGTCCTAAGACTTGTATAAGCTATGCTATCAAAGTTCCCCAGTAACAGTCAGAGAGTCCTTGGGGATGAAATCATTTGTACCAACATGAATAAATGCAGATCCGTACTTCCTTAAAGTAAGGCATTCCAAGACTTATCCCACATCCTCTATTTTTGCTCCTGGCAAGTTTAACACTATTTGATATCCATTATCTTCTCCTCATGTTAAAGTAGCAGTGCCTCTAATAATTGACTCTTCAATTACAAGAATATCTTTTCTAACCAGATCTGAAGAATCTTTAACTTTTAATTCAGTAGTATCTGCTCTATCAATTATTACAAAGGAATGATCTTTATCAGCATTAGTCTTATTATTCCCACTCTTCTCATTGTGTATTACATTTGCAAGCATACAATTTTCATCCAGCTGGTGTTGTACAGCCACAGCTTGAGCCACGTTGTCAGCACCTGTTTTTCTCATCTTTTTTCTTACAGTAATGATCTTCAAACCTTCCATGCTCAATTTTGATTTCTTCCTTTTAACTTGCCCCTTGCCTCTTCTTCAACCTTCTCTTTTGGAAAAATGCTGCCTTTTTCTGTAGCCTGAAGGTTTTCTGATAGAAAAATATCATCATTCCCTGTAATGTGTGTTACATGACAAAGCAGTGTCATGTTTAGCATGTATTCTCTTTACTTTACAGTCTTTTATCAGATTATTTTTCTTCCTTGATATTTGTTGATAACTTCTTCTTTTCTTTCTTTTTTATTTCCTTCCAAATGCTCTGAATCCTCAGACTGCTGAATACTTGCATCCAGAATTCTAAAGTTGTCAGGGGCATTGTTTTGTTCATAGGGGTTGAGTGATCTTTACAGACAACAGACATATCCTTTCCTAAATGTGTTCTATATGCTCTTTGCCTAACTTTATTTATTTTACAAGCCCAATCACTAATATATGTATCAACAGTTCTCTAAGCCGTGCCAATTGTGCAAGTGCTATCATCATTGATAAGTCTAGATTTACTACAAATAATGGTAAGCAAATCATCCAACTTTTGACATGAGGAACAAAGTTCACCAGTGTTATCAAGCATTACCTTCAATATACATAGCATTTATTACACTGTACAAGATGGGCCAAATGGAGAGCTGTTAAGTCAGCAAGCAAGGGGAGTATTGCTGAAACTGAATTCATCCTCGTCCTGGTGAGTACCTTCATGAGGTGAACCCTGTTTTCACAAAATCTCACCAAGATAACACTGATATATAGGCTGTATGTAGATAGCATATATCATGGACAGAAGTAGGTTAAAAATTAAAAAGGATAGCTGGGTGTACAAGACCCAGTATAAAAAAGTGCCCAGTCCTGTTAGGCACACTGGTGCCAGGACTGGAAAAGATGACAGTGTAGAATCCTCAAAATATGGAAACATTCCTACAATGTGGTCAGGCCAGGCCCAGGGGGAGCATGGTCCCCCTGCTGTAGAATGAAGTAGTAGTCCACAAAAATTGATAGGCCAATGTAGAGCCATAAAGATGATAAAGTGGACTATGGAAGATAAGAAAGAAATTATGTATTGTTACTATTATGGAAAAAGCCCAGAATTTCCAGACATAAGATATACAAAATGATTAAAAAAGAAATTAGAGGAAAGAAAACTGCTTCCACAGGAAAAACTGTTGGAAGCTTTGAATAAAAATAGTGAAAAACAGTATATAAATCAAGAATGTTTGATTTGTTTGGAAAAAGAAGCTTCTGAGGAAATTAGAAAACATAAACAACAATATCTAGAGATTTTTGAAAAGTATAATAAAGAAATATGGACATGGGAAAGAAAGAGAGAATTTGATATGGTGCAATATTTATGCAAAGGAGAAATCCAAATTAATCACTATAAGGAAGGCAGCCCCAAAGATATTCAAAGAGAAATACAGGCAAAGGCATCCCGATATGGAAAATTTCACAATAAAAAATAATATCACAAAGATGGAATGTAGAAAAGAAGATCAGTAAAGTAGAAGTTAAAAAAATAGAAGGTGAAGTTATGGAGTGCCTGTGAAGTGAAGGATTTGGTGTAGAAGGTCTAACACAGGTTACATCACAGCATGATGGAACGAGTCCACAACATAAGGAGAAACAGGAAGATCAGGAGACATCTGAAGAAGAAATATGGACATGGGAAAGAAAAAGAGATTTAATATGGTGTAATATCTATGCAAAGGAGAAAGCAAAACTAACCAATACAAAAAGAGCAGCACCAAAGATATTTGAAGAGAAATATAGGCAAAGGAATCCAGACATGGAAAACTTTACAATACAAAAAAATATGAAGAGAAAGAGGATAAGTAGAAAAGAAGATTAATAATGGAGAAGTTAAAGAAATAAAAAACTGAGGTATGGAGTACCTGGAAAGTGAAGGATTCAGTGTAGAAAATCTAATTCAGAAAGCACAAAAAGAGGATAAGAGCAATAGATATCCAAATTAAGGGGAAACCAGTGGAATGGGAAGCAACTGGTCAGGTGCCATATGAAGATATTTTGAATCATTCCACAGGAAATTAGTATAAATGTTCACGCAAAACTGAACAGCAAGGGAAGGAACAAGAATCTGTGGAAACTCTGACATAGTCAATGCTAAGGAGTAATAGGACAGTGTGTTCCCATATGAAAGAGCAACAGATGGCACAGGATGAAACTGAAGGGAATGTGCCACAGCAAGATGCTATAGAACTTTCTATAGAATGCCCGCAGGAAATGGAAAACAAAAAATGAGCCCTCAGTTTAGAAGAAAATGAGTTAAGAGAAGAGTTGCTTGATTTAATAGACATAGATAGGCATATTAAGATCAATGAAAGAAAGAGACTACAGAAGGTCAATAAAACTCAAAAAGTCAGAAGTCTGTTAAAACTAATGAACACAGTAATTAGGACTGTCCATAGAGATCCATGTGATATAACAGAAGTAAACAGGATATATTACTGTGCAGCTAAATTAATAACTGATAAAGTTCTACCACAATAACACAGGGTAGTGAGGGAGAGAAAGGGGAGAAATCGAATACCATCATGGAAGTATCGAATAGAGAAAACTATAAAGCAATTAAGACAAGAAGTATCACTGTTAGAGGAATATATTATATAGAATAGGGAACAGATCAACAAAAATACTTAGAAAGATAGATGTGATAAAAGCAATGCGATCAGGATCTGTCATGCACTATCACAAATAACAAAACTAAAAATCTCAGCACAAGTGGAAAAACTTAGAAGATATGCAGAAAAATATAAAGAAAAAGTAGAAAATTCACAAGTTATTGATGACCCCAAAAATTTTTATAGAGAATTGGGAAACAAGGTAAAAGGAATTGAAAGACGACCAAAAAAGAAGAAACAGATACATTTAGAGAAGTATTTATGAAGATCCTGTGGAAAATAACAATGATGCTAAATGGATAGAAGAAGTAAAAGAAAGTATAAGAAGTTTAAAGGTACAGGATTTGAAATGTGATGAAGTAACACACAGAGAAAATGAAACAAAGTTAGGAAAAGCCTCCAATTACAAAACTCCCAGGCCCAGATGCAGCACCTAATTTTTGGCTAAAAGTATTAACATCTTTGCATGAAGATTTAACCATGAATGAGTAAGAACAGACACCAGCCTGGCTAAGAACAGGAAAAACAATGCTCCTACTTAAGAATGAACCAGCGAGATATCCTAAAAATTACAGAGCAATAACTTGCCTTCCGACGACATCTTAACTATACATGGGAATTGATGCTGACAGAGTTTATAGTCATTTAGAAGAAAACACAATTATGGCAGTAGAACAAAAGGGCAATAAAAAAGTCATATGGAAAAAAGGATCATGTGTTGTTAAAAGTCATAGTGGAGAACTGTTAAAAGGGGAAAAATCTAAGTATGGCATACATTGACTACAAAAAAGCTTTTGATAGTATCCCACATTCATGGATAAAAGAGTGTTTAAAGATGTATAAGATACACCCTACACTGATCAACTACATTATAGTGACCATGAAACAGTGCCAGACCACTTTGCAATTAAGCCATGACAAAGGACAAATTATTATCCCAACGTTAAAAATTCAAAAGAGGATATTCCAGGATGACTCTCTGTCACCGCTGATATTCTGCCTTGCCCTTAACCCATTAAGCTGTCTACTTAACAGCTTAGGCTGTGGCTATAATTTGGCTCCTTGAAAACAACAAAGTATAAAGACTTTTCATGTTCTCTTTGTCGATGATTTAAAACTGTACAGTTCATCAGATGAGGAACTGAAAGCACAACTGCAAGTTGTCAAATCTTTTTCAAATGATATAAGAATGTCATTTGCTCTTGATAAATATGTAAAATAAACCTTTAAAGCAGGCAAACTGCAATACCAGGAAAACATCAGTTTGGGACAAGAATGTGATATAAAAGAACTTGAGCAAGAAGGAGTGCTTAAATATTTGGGAATTGATGAAGGATCAACAATAAAACATGATCAAATGTGAATAAAACTTAGTAAGGAACACTTCAGAAGAGAAGACTTTAATCCTGAAAACAGCACTGACATCTAGGAACAATCCACTCTATAAATCAGTTTGCTCCTCCTGTCCTAACTTACAGTTTTGGAGTGACTGACTGGCCCTAAAACGTGTTGGGTAGATTTGAAAGGAAAACAAGAAGGATGCTTCGTGCTCACCAAATGATTTATAAAAAACAGTGCATACCAAGATTATATATTTCTCATTCTGGAGGAGGGACAGGCCTCCCTGAAATTGATTACATGTATAGATTTGCAATTATGGGACTCCACACATATCTGCTGACCTCACAAGACTGAAACATAGTGAAAGTTTTGAAACATGAGGAGAATAAATCTAGGAGGACTTCTCTGCTTAATCTAGCAGAAGCATATCGGAGTCAAGCAGGAATAGAAATCAAACCAGAAGTAGACAAAAATCAGGCAGCAACTGAATGTGCCAAAAAATAAAAGAAAGAATATAAGGTGAAGGACCAGAGGAGAAGGCAAGAAATGTGGAAAATGCACAAATATAGTTGCATGTATAGAAAACTTCTGGAAGAACCTCATGTTGATCAGGAACTAATGCAGGAATGGTTAAGGAGAGGTGAATTCAAACAAAGAGATGAAAGGTTAATATTGGCAGCCCAAGATAGTGGGCTGCATACATGTTGATTTACAAAGTCCATTGAACATGTAGGAGAAACATATAAATGTAAGTTTTGCAAAACCAAATTGGAAGCAGGTGCACACCTCATTGCTGGTTGCAACATACTAATGGCAGAAGACCTGTATACTGAAAGGCATAATAATGTGGCAAGACTGTTGCACTGGCGATTGTGCAAACATTACGGTATTGAAGTACCTGAAAAACACTGGAAAGATGAGAGACAAAGCATTGTAGAAAATGAAGTCTACATCACATGGGATCATCCATTTCCAACAGTTCAAGAGATAGATGCGACAAAACCAGATATAGTGGTCCAAGAAAAGAAGACAAAAGTAGCACTGATCAGTGAAATTGCCACACCCAGTAACTACAGTGTCTTGCGTACAGGGAGACACAAAGTCATAAAATATCAGGATTTGCAGGCAGAAATGAGAGCAATGTGGGAGAAAGATATGCGGATAGTTCCAATAGTAGTAGGAGCAATGGGTCTTCTAAAAAAATCTGCAATCATATTTAAATATGCTGCCAATACATGTAACTCCGTACGAATTGCAAAAGGAATCATTACTGGGCACATTGTGGGTGCTGCGAAGAGGACTTCAGGTAGACATCAAAGACTGAAACAATACTAGTTTCATGAACTTTAATAGTACTTTGACATAGGAATGGGGCCCATTCCCGTCATGGTAATAGAAACCCAAAAGGTTTGGAGAAATTAAAAATGCAAGATATTTGTGCTTTAACAAATCATTAATGGCATACTCATTTAAGAAATCCATTTATAAAAAATTCTTAAAGAAAAGAATAATAAAAAAAATTACCACAGAATTTAAAGAAAACTTAAATCAACTTCTATGAGAAAAATCACACAAACAATATACAACTAAATACTAAATTAAGTACAGAAAATTGTTGCTGTGACCGTATAAGTTCTGAAAGTTAGATAAAAGCTGGAATTCCTTTATATTGCGTGCACAGTGGTAAGAAATAAAATATAAATTCAAATAAAACATCTCTTGCCAGGTAACTCTGCATACCTCTCAACTGTATAGATTTTTGCAGAATGTCCAGATTTTTGCCTTGTATTCTTTGTCCATTTTTCATGAAATTGTGGCTTTCTGGCAAATTAGTGGCAAATCATTAAAGACTGAAGTTAGAAAATAATGACAGATGTTGAAGCGTTAGACTCATACCCTTCAGAAAAGTCATGCTAATACAAAACTTGTTATTCTATCAACTTTCTAAATTTGTAAGAGCAATATTTCAAAATTGTCCCTATTTGTACCACTTTTTTGATGGCTTTGTCCAGATTTTCTACTCTTAGAGGTTGAAAGGTATGCTCCACAGTCAATCACAAACCAAGACAGGATTGTTAAGATAAGCTCTGGACTGTCCTCTCTGCAATAGAATGGCTAGAGTTTACCTGCCTAAAACCTATCCATTTCTAACAACAATTAGTGAAAATTAAAGGTAAAACAACAAAATATAAATCAAAGTAAATCTTCTTGTCAACAAGCTATCCCTTTCTTCCTATATACAGTGAGAAACAGTTTGTTTGTCTTTTCGGCTTTTCCCAGTTAGGGGTCGCCACAGCGGAACTCTGGTCTGCTAATGATTGGCAGTCGATTTTTATGGTGCCGAGTTGCCAGCCCGACACCCAACCTTCAGTGAAGGCACATCCATTCATGCATGTCTTTAAGAGGCCACTCGACTGCGGGGAGGACATGCAGACTCCACACAGAAGGCACTCCAGCTGAGAGTCGAACAGGAGAACCTCTTGCTGTGAGGCGACAATGCTGAGAAACAGTGGTAAGAAATAAAATATAAATTCACATAAAACTTCTCTTGCCAGACAACTACATAGTCAATCACAAACCAAGACTGGATTGTTTATCTAAACTCTATGCTTCTTTTCCTGATTTACTGTTTAATGTACAAATGTTTACTCTGAAATACCTTAAACCTCCTGGAGTGGAGGCCCAAAGGATATGGGCAAATGACCCCTTACAGGCATAACCAATATTTCAGCTTTAAACCATTAAGGCGTCATTTGCAAACATGTCATGGACCTACACTACAGGAGGTTTAAGGTATTGCAAGGGGAAGTCTCGGGCTGGGCTGGGCTGGGCTGGGTCTTTCACACACTTTTTATGTAATGGTTTGTTTGTATGACATTTTTTCCCCTTAGGTTTGTATGCTAACATTCATTTAGTGCACAATGTTTCACAACAAAGACTGCTAATGTTTTATGCCCATCTGAAATAAGTGAAGTTGAACCTTTAGCATTGCACTGCATGTGTTAAAAGTGACCCATTTTAATCAGAGCATCAAGTCAAATGCTTATTGTTTATTTTGACTAACAGCAGTTGGTATAAAGTATAGCTGAGTATGCTTAGTATTACAACTTAATACGATTTCATGTTTTCTTTTTTTTTTTTTATGAACAGCTGTGTTATTTAAGCAGTTTACACCTGTTGCACACTAAAAGTTTAAGCCCATAATCTTCAGATAGATGATTTACAACTGATACTCACTGTATTTAAACATACTTTATGTTGTTCATAGAAAGTTTTTAATGCAATGGTAACAGTGGGAACTGGAAAAGAGAGAGGCAGAATGCTAGTTCAGGAATTTTAGTGACTGTAAACATTAAGGTAACTTATTGAAGATATGTTACCATATTTGCTGAACTGAGCACCTCTAGGTGTTGTATTGGGAGGTGACCTCTTGCATTTTAGTTCAGTATGCCAATCTAAAGCTGCAAAGTGGCCTTATAAGCTAAGTGTGCTGATATAGATACTATATACTTACAATCTGGGCTTGCTGTACAGTATTTCTGAAATTAAATGATACTTCCCCTTACACTTAGTACAGCAGTGTTATTTTAAACTAAAGTGTATATCTAAAATACTAATTTAACATATAAATATGTTCTCTGGATCAGATTCCTCCTTGTCACTATAAAAAAGAGCAAAAACACAAAGAACAACAGGTTATTTCTCTCTCTCTGTACTTGCTCAAAGAAGTTTGAAGATATTAAAACACAGTGTCCTGAAGCAGGCAAATAACATAAAAGTAAGAAGTACTGTATTGCACTAAGATACTTATATGACCCTCTTAAGTACTATGCATGGCCTATTGTATGCTTGCTGAGAACAGAGCCAACAATTTTATTACAGTTAAACTTTTAAACCCCTCAGGAGATTCATAAATAGCTGGTCTTAGTTTAGCCTTCCTTTCATGCACTTTTAAAGACGCACACATATCGTAGACTTACACTTATTGCTTGTTCTACTATTTTTAGCAGGCAACACTTTTTTGGCTTTTCACTGTTCAGAGCTGCCCCTGCTGCACTCAGCTTGCTGCTTTCGGCATCACTTCACTCATCACCCACCCCCCCCTCCATTTGTTAGTTCTGTATGTAACAACCCATAATCCTTAGCTTATCACACCCTTGTGATTCCCTCCAGGTGTGTCTTCAGTTACATCCTACTGACACCTCTGGGCATCAAGTATTGCTTTCTTATATTTACATTACAAATTTGAAAACTGTGGTACATACTAAGTATTAAAATATTTTATCTTAAAGCTTACACAATGGCAAACACAGCTGACTTATTTTTGGAGCGTAGGGAACTGAAATGGCAATTGCTACTTGGTGCTGAGGGTACGCCAGGATTAAATGAATGTATTAATATAAAATATGCTTTGAAATGGTATAGTTAATTTTATAGTATTCTCTCCTTACACACCTGCTCTTGCCTTCCTATCACTATTATAGTTCATGTTTTAACTATTATTAACTACTAGGCTCTCTTTTACTGTATTCAGTATATTGCCATTTATCTCCTTAGGTTCTCATTGTTCTATTCAGTTTTAGCTGTTTGTCCACTGGCATTTTTTAAATATTAGGTTCTATTCCTTATTGCAGTAGTCTGTTGCCTATTATTTTATCTCTTAAATGTGTACATTCCTTTTAACTGTCCTTTTTTTCTGAAGAAGTTCTGTTAACAATAAAGAATGAAAGCTTATATCCCTGTCTTGAGCCTTTCTACAGTCAGCATATTTATTATTACATCCTTTATGAAGTTTTTTAAGTTTATAGATATTAATTGTTGTTTGTGTAACATTTATTCATATTTTCAAAAAAGTCATAGGTTCATAGGTAGGTACTAGGCTATCGGCCCAAGGGCCTACGTAAGCCTAGCCAACAAGGTTCCCTGGCGTACGCCACCCATGAAAGTTATTTCCCTGTGCTACTGTCCAGCAGAGACACAGAAGTGATCCCCGGGGTGTATTTCCTATTTCCCATCCACTCATCAAGATTTTTCTTGACGAGTGCTAATGAAGAACTTTGCTTGACATAGAAGGGTAGCCTGTTCCAGAGTAGGGAAAGTTTCCGGGACAGGAATCTATCCCTCCAGCATGTCCTGTTTATTGTGGTAACAAGGTTTAGGTCCCTAGAGCGTGTAGCTCAGAGGGATTGGGATTTCTTTAGGTGTAGCATGTCCAGCAACTCTGAGTTTGACATAGCTTTATATGTTAGGCAGAGATCACCTCGGAGTAGGAGATATGTTATGGAGTAAAGCTGGAGTTTTTTGAGATGGTCAGTGTAGGGCATTTGTTTGAAGCCAGTAATCCCCATTTGTGAGGTACTTCTGTGGCCTTTCCATCTGCTGCAAATGTCATGTCAGGTACATTCCAAAAGGGGCATTGTACTCTATAATGGGTCTAATGATTATCGTGTAGAGGGGAACAATGACCTCTTTTTTCCCCTGGATGAGAACCCTTTTATGATGAGGTGTGCCACACAGAAGGACTTCCTGACAACTGTGGCGATGTGACTATCAAAGGAAAGAGTACTGTCCACGAAAATTACAGAACCAACTGACAACTGTGGCGATGTGACTATCAAAGGAAAGAGTACTGTCCACGAAAATTACAGAACCAACTGATATTGCCAATATCCTGGCAGATAGGTTCAGTGCTAACTTTAGCCCCCCTCACCTCCTAAAGGGCCCATATCTATACAGGAAGAATGCAGATTCCCTGTAATCACAACTATGACTTTTTTGAAAATAATAGGCAACAGACTACTGCAAGGTCTCTTATCACACATTTGGTGTTAAGTAGATTGCTGCCTATGTGGTAGCTCATGGGTACAGAGTTTTTACCAAAGGGGATGACTCTGCACTTTTTGGCATTGAGCTTGAAGCCATGACTCTGACACCAGTCATCTGTCTCAGCGAGGCCCTTCAGTAGGATGTCCACATCATTTGGGGACTTGACTATGGCTCCCAGTTTGCAGTCATCTGTGAACTTCATTAGCCAGAGGTCTTCTGTGTTAGTCTGTACTTCAGAGAAGTAGATACCAAACATGAGAGGTCCCAGGACTGAACTCTGTGGTACTCCACTTGCACTGGTTTGAGGTCAGATTTGGAGTCTGCAACATTTACAGTTTGGGTTCTGTCATTGAGCCAGTTGGCAACCTATCTTGTGACATAGGGATTTATACCTACTTTAGTGAGTTTAGCTATAATTCCAGAATGGGGGATGGTGGTGAAAGCCTTGGCTAGGTCAAGATAGGTTGTGTGAACCACCTTACCCTCATCTACGGCTTTGGTGACTGCCTCAAAGAAGTCGATCAGGTTCAGGAGGTAGAATCTGCTTTCACAAACCCGAACTGGGTGGGATCCAGAATTTGGAGGTTACCAATGTCTTTGTTTATGAGTTCCATGATGATACGTTCCATGGCCTTGCAGACCAGGCTCATCAGGCTAACAGGACGATAGTTCTCGGGATCGGTGGTGAATCCCCCTTTGTGGAGTGGGACAACTGTTGCCGTGCACCATTCAATGGGCACAAAGCCTGATGCGAGGCTATTATTGAACATGGAGCTTAGGTGGGGAACCAGTTTGTTCTGAAGTTCGTGTAAAATTCAGCCTGGGATTTTGTCGAGTCCCATAGACGCTGTGTTTTTGGCTTTAGAAAGTGCAGCTTTTACCTGCGTAGTTGTGATTACAGGGAATCTGCATTCTTCCTGTATAGATATGGGCCCTTTAGGAGGTGAGGGGGGCTAAAGTTAGCACTGAACCTATCTGCCAGGATATTGGCAATATCAGTTGGTTCTGTAATTTTCGTGCTGTTGTACTGTAACTCAGAGCAGATCTGGGTGTTGCCATTGAGATTCTTGACATAGCTATTTAATGCTTTGTGGTTGTCCTTAGAATTAGTGGCAATTTTGTTTTCATAGCAGCTTTGGAGGCTCTTATAAGGGATCTCAGCTTCTTACTGAGGCTGAACAGGGAGCTCCTCCACTCCATGGGATTTTACTCTCTTTTGCAACAGTTTCTTCCTTCTGTTGTACAGTTTGTTTATGGCAGGGGACCACCAGATTGGCTTCCTTTTTTTGGAGGATAGCGTCTTGGTTCTGTTCGGGATAGCACGACCCATTCATTAGTGTAAGTGCTTATAGAGTGCATTTGTGTAGGATTCAGCAGTTGTAACTGTATTGTCCATCTGGATGGGTATAATGAAGTTCACAACTTCTGTCTTAAGAAGCATGAAGTTGGCTTTGGAGAATTTTTTTACCATGGTTTCCTTAATGAGGGGGTAAGGGTGGGGTGCGGATATCAAGGGTGATTAGTCTATGGTCAGATCGGACCAATGAGGAGTTGACTTCAGATGTGGAACACCGGTCACTCATGCTGGTAATGACTAGGTCTAGGATATTGTTGCCCCTGGTGGGGGTGTGGATAATTTGATCCAGGGCATTGGAGTTTATGAATTCCAGAAAGTGTTGAGCTAAGGAGTTGGTACATGAGTGGTTTTCCCAGTTAATGGTGGGGTAGTTGAAGTCGCCCATTATTAGGGTGTTTGGTTGAACCCTAATAATTTCCAGTACATCAGGAAAAGAGGAGTGGGAATCCTGGGGCATCGTGGGGAATCTGTAGCAACCTATAATTTGGATTGCAGTTTTGCCCAGAGTTAGTTGCACTTGGATGACCTTGGATGCATTATGCTGAGCAACTAGCCTGGAGGTGTGGATATCCTTAATAAATATGGGCACAACTCCGGCTTTGGTGTTTCGGTCCAGGTTACATGGCTGAAAAGTGTGGTATGAGTTATAGCCTGGTAGTGCAGGGGTGCTCTCTGGAGCCTTGATCCAGGTCTCAATCACTGCACAGATATCGATGTTCTCCATTTTAAGGAGTGCCTTGAGCTAGTGCATTTTGAGATTTAGACTTCTGACATTGAGTAGCATTACCCTCGGTTTTTGCTTGCCTGTTCCTGTTACGGTGGTGAATTTGTCATTTGAACCTTGCCTAAAAAAGGCACTATAGGGGCGGCAAGCGCCTTAGCCAGTATCCAGAATCCCAGGGGCAACAGGTGCAGGCCATCTCTGGCAAAGCATCATGGTCTGTCGACCATGTCATCACAAGCAGACAGATACTGGATCCCCTTAGAATGACACCAGAAGCTTAGCCAATTGTTGAAGTCAATCATTTTGTCCTTGTACTGCGGTATCAATCTGGGTGATGGCAGGATGCTACTCAGGGCTAAGGTCATACCTGCCTGGGCTACAACTATTACTTTGCATCTATATTATTTATTGTTTTTAAAAAAATGTTTCAACATTAAATTTGTTCATAATATGTTTTAAGGATTTAATACTGAACAGTTATGGCTTTCACTTTTGTTATCCATATCACAACTCAGGGAAACACTGGAAAAGTATATTCATGTTCTAAGAATGCTTTTTACTTTCACCAACAGATGGAGCTGTGTTTATTGCATATATTTGACACACTTTCATTTACATATTATTCAATTCTTTATTACTTTATTGATTTTATTGATTTATAAAATCAGGTCCTGACAGTGAACATTCAGGTTTTAGAATAATATTCTCAGTTCTTTTAAATACGTACATATATGGTATATTTTTAGCATTTAACAAAATATTTCAAACACGTCACAATTTTAACAAGGTTTTAATTGTTTTTGTATTTTCATTGGATGTCAACATTTTAAATTTCTATTTAAACAATCAGTTTTGATTGTGGTATTCATCTGATGAAGTGATATGATGAAAACGTTAGGATGTTTTATATTACGTTAATGTTCTTTGGCTTGCAGTGTGATTTATTAGTGTTGATTTGTGGAATAAACAATCATCTGGGACTGGCTATTTGTACTTTTTTTTGGTTTATCACTGCACTCAGTTTCACAAATCAGATTAGACTGCACTAAACTGGCAACTGCCGGGTCAGTGCTATATTTCTAGACCTACCAAAACTATTTGATTTTGTCAACCATATCTTCTTATTACCTAAACTTACTGCTTCAGATTCACTTCTATAACCTTAAAATGGTTTGAAAGCTACTTTGCTTAACAGAGAGGCAGACAGATAATCCAAACAAATCTCATCTCTCAGCTTGTTCAACTTTGTGCACCCCAAGACTTAATCCAGTACAATTTATTACATTCATCAATGCAATCTCTAAATGCTGAGAACCCACCAATGTTATATCATAAACAGACTATGCCACTCTCTATTCTTCTTCTCAAAATATTGATATAATACAAAACTCATTATAAATGGCATTCCTTTTGATACACTTATGTAATAATGCCAGTATTAAGTTTAACACACACAAAATATGTAATGCTGTTTCACCTAAGACACTAAACATATACCATTTCCAGTGCTATTCAAATTATGGATATTAACCTCACATAAATTAATCTAGTTCCAGTCTTTAAACTCCTAGAATTTTATCGTTATCCCCATCTAAACTATGGCTAGTTCTTTGACATGACAGTCTACAAATTCAACTGCAAGCTAAGCTGTGTATCAAATCAGAAATGTTTAAAAACTAAAAGCCAGGCTCATTACCAATTCTATTTCCCTCCAGCCATTTTTCTGCTGCTCTTCCACACTCATTAACTAAAATTCTTATCAAAATGATAAACATAAACATGCAAATTATATAGACATTCCCTTGGTCACTAGTCACTCCACCACTATATTCCACTGTTTTTCTCTAAAAGCAAATAATTGTCTTGAACTTAAAAATAAGCTCTATTCCTCTACTTTTACAGCTGTCCACTCAGTTTACTATCACCATGTCAAAAGCCTGTCCTTTATTGTGTAATAACTTGGAACAACTCTGCTCATATCATCAGATCCTCTACTAAATATTTAACAACTATGCTGTACTCTAAGGACCACCTCAGTGTTTCACACTTACCATCACAACAACTAAGATGTGGAATAACCTTAGTCTTTATTGAAGAGTGAACCTTAGCTTAATCTCCTTTAAGATCTCTCTCTCTCTCTCTGAGGTATTATCTGAGCTCACAACAGCACTGCAAATGCACCCAACCTATCATAGCAGTAGAAAATGTATTTGGCATTTCTAACTGACAATCCTATTTGAAATCTGTTGAAGCTCTAATCAAAAAAGCTTATAGAAGCTGTTATTTTAAATAGCAACCTTTTAAATAGCAACCTATGTTTTTGTACATTTTTATCTGAAAATTATACAAATGCACTATAATCAGACAACCATCTCTAAGGGCAATATTCATTATTATGGGACCTTCTCTATGCCTATATATAAAAGTTATATTGTTTACGTTGAATGCTGTTGAAGCTTCTCTATCTGGGTCTCTGCAAAAATGGTCTATGACCAGTTGAGCCATCCCAGTCTACACATTGTATCAGTAAATAAGTAAGCAAATAAGCCACTTAGTAAATAAATGCATATAATTATTTAATGCTGCTTATTAGGTTATACCCTCCAGGCATTGCTTATTTTCAGGAGAATCTTGAGGTGGTGTTTTTACTGGCTAGGGGAAATTTGGCCACAAAAGTGGTGAAATTATCCTACTCATTCAATGTGTCACTACTTTGCTTCCTGGGAGAAGATGGTGAATGGTGGCTTGCCAATTAAAAAATGAGGCTGCAGCAATACAACTTAGAGAAGCTGGATAATACTTGGGATGATACAATGACAACTGCAGAACTAGAGGAATCTGATTTACCTAAATAGGAACTGTTGACATGTTTGAAGAGCGTGAACCCCTCCCAAAGTCCAAATGGTTGGTTGTGAAACAAAACAGCTGAGAAAGTATCAAAGCTACAAAATGTCATTTAGCCTTTATGTTTCCAAAGCCATAAAAAAAACATGTTAATAGGCTGCCAAAGCACAGACTGATGGCATAGCAATGAATCTAATGTTGTGGAACATCAGATTCTAAAGGGATACAAGCACTGCAACTCAGAAGTTATGAAGAAATGGCGAGAATACAAAGACAAATATGCGCCTGTGAGAAGAAGTGAACTTTTGTATTTCCTGTTTAAATGAACAGATACAGTGGGTAAAGTGTTGTTTCTTCAAAGAAATGACCTGATCATTGGTAGCAGTGGTGGAACAACTGATAGCAATTGTCCATATTGTTCAGAAGCAAACTTGTGATGGAACTTTTGAGATTCAAAAGATGCTAAAACTTCTGTAAGGAGCTTTGAAGACTCAGTCTTTGCCATGAAGCAAAGCCTGATTTATATGAATTTGTGGTATTATAGAATTCATGCAGATTAGAACTGGTATACTACTGGAGAAAGAAATAAAATGGGAGCTGTCTGAACACTTAGCAGATGTCATCAGTTTTAAAAAAGACATAGAACCCAGGGATAAGGGCAAGGGACTATAACAGTACAGTATAGACAAAATGAAATAAGAAAAACAAATCCACTAGTACAGCTGGTAACCTTGAGCCACTGACCAAAAAGAACCAAGCACGTTGTATAAACGCAACTTTAATTGTTTAAAATCAATGCGTTTTCTGATTTTATTATAGCCTGTAAAGGTTTTATATAAGGTTTTAGGTATTATTAGTTTATATATTTTTATTGTTACTTTGTATCACTACTATCACTAACTTTAGGTTAATGTATGGCAATGTGGAAATACAGATGCGTTTTTAGGAGATTTTTGTTTACATCTTTAAACTGGTGCTGTCTGCTTTAATGGGTTGTCCTTTTTAACATCTTATGTATGACGTCAATGTACTTGTACTATATATACATTTTTAAATTGTTTTGGCGCGTTTTTTCATTCTGAAGAAGCTGCTTTATTTTAAGCAGTGAAAACGCATTGATTTTAAACAATTAAAGTTGCGTTTATACAACGTGCTTGGTTCTTTTTGGTCAGTGGCTCAAGGTTACCAGCTGTACTAGTGGATTTGTTTTTCTTATTTCATTTTGTTTGTGGTTTTCGATGGCTTCTGGTAGTCCTGTCGGTCCCGGACCTTCTGTTTCAACTGACGACGTTCGTCTTAATGGCACTAATAACACTGGCAACGACAGCTTTGACATCCCTTCAATACTACTGTCACTCTCTCAGCGTTTGGATGCTCTTAACACTCGTTTGGATAGATACGAGCGCATTGACAACCCTGGTGGTATCAGCACTAATTTGGACTCTTCTATAATGCACCGGCTTCCTTGTGTTTCCTCTCTGTCAATACCACCTGGTCAGCCTTCCGTGCATATTATTCCATCTACTGCTATTACACTAAGCGGAGATAACGTAAGAACATTGCCTGCTCAACCTGCTTCAATCTCCGGTCATCAGAATGGGTTTGTGGGCAATAATTCTGTTTCACCTGAAGGCCCTGTGCTTACTAATTGGATTACTAATTTGGATTTGTTTCACTTTCCACATCGTGTTAATGGAGGGAACCCAGTTGGTGACTCTTTGGATTCTCAAGGTGTGTCAACTTTATTATCAGATAAGTTGAAATTGTTTGATAATAAATTAATGAAAATTAAAAAATTTCAACTAGAAGTGGCATATTTACAGCAATGTATTAATGAGAATATAATTCCAAAAGGGTTAAGGAATAACTTTTCTCCCACTGGCTTGTTAACCGAACCTACGTTTTTGACTGACTTAATGGCATTATTCCAAAGGCAAGGAGCTCAATTAATTGAGCTTCTGATAAAATATTATTCTGCAGCTATTTCATCTTTGTCTTTGGAAATTATAGCCTTGGACAATGACATTAAACTTCACTTGGACTTTGACCATTTTAAATACGACTATAATCATAATTTTGTTAGCATAGATGCTTCTTTGGTTAAATTGAAAGAGAATAAGTCAAAAAAACTTTCGAGGGACAGACTTGCCTATGAACATTCTAATGCCTACCCTAATCTTAAACATCGAATGGTTTTGACCCTCCCTAATAGGAGAAACCATATTGAGGGTGAGGACGAGCATCCAATAGACAATTTGAATGTTATTGAAGAAGATCTAGAAGAACACAAGGTCCGAGACGTAGCAACCGGATCAAAGCTACACATCATAACAATTCTGGTAGCAATTTTAATAATGTGAATAATAACAGGAATAATAATAATTTTTTAGGCTCACGGAACAACCATCAATTCAGGAACGGGAAGAAGAACTACCGTCCATGACGGTTGATAACCATTCCCTAACTTCTTCTGGTGGCTCTTCCTCTTTTCCAGTCATCCTAACAAATAAAATGGGCGATTTTCATGTTTATAACTTTTCAAATGTTGAATTGGACAAAGAACTTGTTGAGTTGTTATCTTTTGGGTATACCTTTGTCCCTAGTAATTATGCTAATCTGGCTAGGGTCATTATTGACCTAAAGTGCTTTGTCCGAAAACTTAATTTGAATCTACTTTTTAATAATTCGTCTACTAACCATGACACATGTTTTAAACTCAAAAGTGTGTTTAACCCACCATTACATCCTGTGTTGCACACATTTGAGAATGTTTGTGAAATGGATTTCAGGTACTTGTTGGATGACCAAAGATGTAGGTCTTCGGCATTTGATGTTAATGTTTCTAGGGAACAGGCTTCAGCACTTTCTGATTTGAGTCATTTACCTGTTAGGGTTATTAAACCCGATAAAGGTGGAGGCCTTGTAATCTTTAACAATCTTGATTACAATGAAAAAATGTTTAAAGTCCTTAATTCACCTGCTTACTCTGTTTCTTCTGTTAATGAAATGAACATTGCATATAACAGAATTAGGGGCTATTTAAGTGACTTATTTTTGGAAGAGAAAATTGATTTAGACACTTACAGTTTTTTGGATATCATTTCCCCTAAAACTCCAGTAATGTTTGGGATTCCTAAAATTCATAAGGATCTGGTCAATCCACCCATGAGAGCATTAGTGGATGGTAGATCATCTATGACACATCCCATTGCTCGGGTGATTGATGGTATTTTATCTAAATACCTTAGATCAATACAAACGATTTGTAAGGATTCCTGGACTTTCCTTAATAACATCAATAGTATAGATTTCGACCCGTCTTTTAATTTTTTAACTATTGACGTCGTCGATCTTTATACTTCAATTCCGCATTTGGAAGCCATTGAATGGATTAGTGGCCTAATGAGGGATTTAAATGCCTCACCAAATGAGATTGATTTGGTTTCATAATTACTGGACATTGTCCTTAGCTCTAATTTTTTTATGTTTGACAAACAAATGTTTTTACAAAAACAGGGAATAGCCATGGGCTCTCCTTGTGGGGTGAGTGTAGCTAACTTTTTTATGGCTTATTGGGAGAAACATTTCCTTTTAAACAACTTAGATTTCCCCAATGCCATTAAGTTTTACACTCGCTTCCTGGATGATATTTTCATTATGTTCAACGGTGATGGCTCCCTTGCGGATGACCTAGTTGCGTACATGAACTCTACTACAGAATTTTTGAAATTCACATATTATTTCTCCCCTTTGACCATTGACTATTTAGATGTGAAATTGGAAAAGAATATTGCTACTAATGCATTTCATTCTTCAATTTTTAGGAAACCAACTTATTGCAATTCTTTTCTGCATTTCACAAGTCATCATCCTTTTAAACAAAGACGTGCAATAGTTAAGGGTCAATTAGTGAGAGCTGTACGTATGTGTAGCACTGTTGAAGCTTTTCAACAAGAATGTTCATTTTTGAAAAGTTTATTCATCAACCGTGGGTACCCTATTAGGTTGGTCGATGAACTTATTGAAGAGGTTTCCCAAAAGAGATTGACCGGTCATTTCCAACCTTTATTCCACCAGAATTTGGTTACTAATGGTATTGTTACTACTGCTGACTCTTCTCTTGGAACATCTCTCTGTTCACCTGTGGAACTTTCCTTGGGTGAATCTGCTTTTGAGTCTAGAATTAATTTTAATTTTAAATTAAGTTTTACCACTGTATTTAACTTGAATTCTAAGCAGATTTGGGATATTGTCTGTAAAAACTGGCAATTTATTTCAGCTAATCCATTTTTGCTAGAAAAATTAGGCCCAAGACCTTTTATTACTTATAAGAGAGGTAGAAACTTAAAAGAACTTTTACAAAGACCTAACAGCAATTGTTTTGCCACTAGGTTGAAAGGAACTTTTATGTGCGGAGCTTGTAACTGGTGTCACTGTTTAAAAACAGGTAATAGTTTCACTATAAGAAATAAAAAATACCTAATTTTTCATAAAATCAATTGTGAAACTAAGTCAATAGTCTATTTGGCACTTTGTGACTGCTGTAATGCATTCTATGTCGGGAAGACCGACCGGAAATTCCGTGAACGCATTTATCAGCACGTCTATGCTATTAGGAAAAACAAAAGTGACAACGCTCTAGCTAAGCACATAATTAGTTCCCCCGGTCATAGCTTCCATTTTATAGCTATTGACCACATACCAGTTAGCATTAGAGGTGGCCCTACTTCTTTGTTGTTAGAAAACCATGAGTTAGAATGGCAGGTTAAACTGGGAGCATTTTCATCCCCAGGTCTTAACGAAACCTGTAATATTTCATGTGTTTTGAAACTTAGAAGCTATCTTAGATAGTATTGATACCCTATTATTTTTTATATCTGATTTTATTATAGCCTGTAAAGGTTTTATATAAGGTTTTAGGTATTATTAGTTTATATATTTTTATTGCTACTTTGCATCATTACTACCACTAACTTTAGGTTAATGTATGGCAATGTGGAAATACAGATGTGTTTTTAGGAGATTTTTGTTTACATCTTTAAACTGGTGCTGTCTGCTTTAATGGGTTGTCCTTTTTAACATCTTATGTATGACGTCAATGTACTTGTACTATATATACATTTTTAAATTGTTTTGGCACGTTTTTTCATTCTGAAGAAGCTGCTTTATTTTAAGCAGCGAAAACGCATTGATTTTAAACAAATAACAGTATAGTATAGAGTAGATCCATAAAATGAAAATTTAGAAATTCAAAAGATAGCTTTGAAATTGAATAAGAAGTATCTCAGAGCCAAAGGAAAGTGGTAAAGGTACTGAAAGTTTTGAATGAAGTCATACAATTGACTAATAGCTTTGAGAGTCTGTCTCAGAAGGGATAACTAGAAAAGGGGGCATCATCTCAGAAGAAAGTGTTTCAACTAAACAAAGAAAGAGGAAGTGAGAAATAAACAGGAAAACAGGGAAAAGACAGAGAAATCTGAGCAGATATGAAAGAATTAAATATATGCACCCGGATTCTGCAAACTCTGCACAGCATGCAGGACTAGTGCAGGAGATCCAGCAGGCAATATGTCTGCTGTGCAATCCAGGAATAACCTGCAGGGAAGTGCACAAGCACTCCTGCACTAGTCCTGCATGGACTCAGCCCCTGTATGCAAACTACCCCATTTGCAGGAGAAATCCATGCAAATGAGGTGAATTTGTGATCCAGGAAGCTGGAAACCAGATGTGCAGGACTAGTGTAATCTGCAGAAATGTACTCCGCCAGTAACTGAGTACATTTCTGCAAATTAAAAAGCGGAGCCATGACAGCTTCAAATAAAGGGTGCATATCATGTAGAAAGAATGCCAATGGCCAACTAAAAGGCCATTGGCATAGAAAACATTTGCAAAAATAAAAAAATCAACATTTATTTTTTTTAGCAGATCTTGGCTGTTTAAGCGTAGGGCAGCGGCGCACAAATGGGATCGGCCGGAAAATAAGAAAAAAACATAAAATAAGCATTCTAACCAAAATCACTATTTTGCCATTATACCCAATGGCAGGCAGAAGACAACATGGCCAGTGAATAGTGGTTGCTAAGGGGGGAGACTCAGTGTGGGACATGTAACTGTGCATCAGCAGGCAATCCTATGCAAATGAGGGGAATGATACTGAATCCCAGATTTCCCTTGCATGCTAGTCAGCACCCAACAGTTTAAGAGCAGGAATAGCTTGGTGCAAGCCTAGGAGCTAGCTGACATCATAGTGGGGTGTGTCAGGCATAGTGTAAGTGGAATGGAGCCCTGTGGCTCAGGTTTGCTCCTAGCGTAGCAGAACTAAGCAAGGGGGTGTGTCTGAGGCTACCTAGCACTCTATACATTGCCTAAGCAGGTGTGAGCGCTACGCAATGGGTTTTAAAGGAAGTATAATAAAAGTAAACCAGGAAATAGCAGTTCTGTGCACGTTTGAGCACTGTGTTTGTGCAGCATGCCCCCAGGTTAAACAGGAAGGCAATAGGAAGAAAAAACAGCAGTAGGAAAGTAATCTAGGAGAACTAGCATAGCTGGCAGGTGAAATGTATCAGAATCAGCCAATTACACAGGCAGCAGATCAGCCCAGCCCAGAACACTACTATAAACTATGTAAACACCTTTCCCTCTGTTTTTTCCCACACTCTACACCACCGGTATATACAAGCAGGGACATTTTAACAAACAAAAACAACAGAATGATAGGGGTTGCAGCAGGTATCATACATAAACATGTGGAAGAGGCTGAGGGTGGTGAGGATGAGAATGCTGTCGACCAACTGACAGTGAGGAGAAGGGGAAAGGTGTACAGACCCAGGGTAACCTACCAGGGGCTACATGAGCTGGATATAGTGGAGCACTATAGAGTGGACAGGGACCTCCCACAGCAAATTGTTGAGCTGTGCCAGCCATGCCTGACACACAGAACTAACAGAGGGAAACCCATCCCAGTGGATACCAAGGTATGTGTAGGCCTAGGAATACTAGCCACAGGTACCTCCCAAAGTCCAACTGGGGATATCATGGGGATCTCACAGGCATCAACATCCAGAGTATTCCACCAGTTCCTAGATGCCATGTCAGCACATGCCGGTGAGCACGTATATTTCCTCATCACCTGTGAGGTGTTGGTCAGCAATATGCGTCTCTTCCACCAAATAGCAGAATACCCTGAGGTGGTGCATGCAATAGACTGCATGCACATACACATCAAAACACCACCCAGTGATTGGAGGTAGGGCCTACATCAACCGCAAGGGCTTCCCCTCCATTAACTGACAGGTTGTGTGCAATGCCCAGGGCATTATAATGAATGTGTGTGCTCGCTGCCCTGGAAGCTATCACGATTCCCACATCTGGCATCTGATGCAGCTGTACCAGAGATTTGCCAATGGGGACATCCCTTATGGTTACCTATTGGGGGATGCTGGTTACGCACTGGAGCCATGGCTAATGACACCCATCAGAAATGCACACACCCGAACAAGAACACCATAATGAGGCACATGCACAGACCAGAATCTTAAAAGAGCGTGTGTTTGGGATGCTCAAGTCATGGTTCCAGTGCCTGGACACAGCTGGTGGAGCCTTGCAATACTGACCAGCTCCATGTACCCAAATTGTTATCATATGTGCCATGCTACACAATATGATCCTGCAGAAACAGCTGCAGCAGGAAAAGCACAGGGCAGGGCCACACATTCCCCCACCAAAGCCAAGGCCTGCACAGGCACAGAGTGACTCGGAGGTGGAACAACCTGAGCCTGCCGCAGTAGGCAGATGGAGGCGTGTCCAGTATGCCATGGCATTGGCAAAGAGGCAAAGCATAGCACATACACTGATTCAGTAGGGACCCAAGGAATGACACCTCTCTCTGACTCGCACATGCAGTAAAAGGGATGCCAAACATAGCACTACCTGTGCTCAACCATGTACAGGGAGTGTACTATGTGCATCCAACATAAGCAGCCCCCAGGAACATCCTCAATACTGACACACCCACAAGGTAAGTCACTCTCCTTACCGATTGCTGATTGGAGTAGCATGTGTAGTTACTTGTATCTATGCTATGGATGTGTGCATGCAAGGAAATCAGGTGGCTGAATAGGATGCCAGCAGATAATAGACACCTATAGTGGCAACATGAGATCTGTAACAAATACAGGTGTCATCATAGTAGCCAGAACTACACATGTTGACAAACCTCACTGCAGGAAATGTGCTGGGCCATGTGTATCCATATGACACACACATGCCAGTCAGGGAGGTTCACATACCCAACAATAGTCACAGCCAGCAGGACAGGTGTAGACAAACACAAACAAAGACTGTGCTAAGGCCACTGAATGATGCCTATGGGTAGCCACCCCCAGCCCTACACAGAGAGACCACATCAGTTCAGGTAGCAGGACGTTAGTTATGAAGGGTAAAAAGTCAGAAACTAATATGTAGGTCAATCAAACGTAGGACCTGTAGTACACTGACATGCCTCTAGTCAGCACAATAGGTTAGAAAACAGAATAAAATGGAGTACCTGATATACCAGTACAGTCATAGCGAATGTGTACAAGTATCAGGTGTGCACCCCCAATCCTGTGTAGCAATGTAGAAACAGTCAGGTGTGCCCCCCATAGCTTATGCAGACATGTAGTAGCAGTCAGGTGTCCCCCCAGTCCTATGTAGAAATATGGTAACAGTCAGGTGTGCCCCCAATCCTATGTAGACATGTAGTAACAGTCAGGTGTGCTCCCCAATCCCGTGTACCAATATAGAAACAGTCAGGTGTGCCCCACATAGCCAATGTAGACATGTAGTAACAGTCAGGTGTCCCCCCCCAATCCTATGTAGAAATGTAGTAACAGTCAGGTGTGTCCCCCACTCTTATGTAGACATGTAGTAACAGTCAGGTGTGCCCCCCAATCCTGTGTAGCAATGTAGAAACAGTCTGGTGTGCCCCCATAGCCTATGTAGCCAGTAGTAACAGTCAGGTATGCCCCCCACTCCTACATATACATGTAGTAACAGTCAGGTGTGCCCCCCATCCTGTGTTGAAATGTAGAAACAGTCAGCTGTGCCCCCCAATCCTATATAGAAATGTAGTAATGGTCTGGTGTGCCATCCCAGTCCAATGTACACACGTTGTAACAGTCAGGTGTGCCCCCCAATCCGATGTAGAAATGTAGTAACAGTCAGGTGTGCCCCCCAATCCTGTGTAGCAATGTAGAAACAGTCAGGTGTACCCCTCTATATCCTATGTAGACATATAGTAACTGTCAGGTGTACCCCCCCCAATCCTATGTAGAAATGTAGTAACATGTATGTGTAGGTATAATACCAGTGGAGCAGGGATGCCCAGAGGTGGATAAGGTAGCCGGATAGATTGTAGCATTTGTACAATATGCAGGTATGTGTGTGTCAGGTTGGTGTGTGTTTCATATTGTGTGGGAGTGATCAGTATGTATGCATGTTGAGATATGACCTGGAGGCCATTGCCCACTACAGCTGATGACAGGGCCAAGTCCTCACAACTGCAATGCCAATGACAATTCCCACCAGTATAACACATGCTAGCAGTAAGCCATTATAAACGTATGGTGGTAATATGTGTCACCATCTGAAAGACTGACATGGCATGGCTGTTAGCCTAGATATACAAACAGTACACAGGGGAAAGTACCCCAGACATACAGTATATAATGTGTAACTGTGAAATGGACATACGCTTGGAATTGTACATACAGGTATGCATCACATTATCTGGGTCTTTAGTAGGGAATACCAGTGTAGGATGCCCGAAAACTTGCAGATCATAAAGGTGATAGGACTGATGTATTGGGAAACAGCTGACGTACCTGCATATGCCACCATAACTGGAATGCCCCATGCATATCTGTGCATCAGATGCAAGTAGTGTCCATAGCACACATGCACCCAGCTCACCCAAACACCAACCACAGGTAACTCTATGGTCGTATCCCTGCTGTTGGGAATGAGTAGAATATGACCCCCACCTGTATATGGTAATAGTGACAGAATGCAGCATGCAGTGCAGATGTCCCATGCAGGTGTGTCCCTAGCTGTAGGCAGCACCCTGCCAGCATTCACACCACCTGACCAGTACTGATAGAAATTATTGGCATGAACACCTAGCACACCTACCCTGTCACCCCAGGGGAATATACTGTATGGCAGTCTGATACTGTAGGACTGACAGAATGCAACAGCCTACCACAGCTGACCTGCATCACCACCAAATGGCTTACAGGCCTCTGCCAAAGGCCTGTGTCTCACACGTACTGCCAATGCATGTTATGTCATGGACACCCACATAACAACATAACACAATCAACATAGGCCATATGGAAGGCCATGTAGACAAACCACAGTAACATGTCGACCATGACCCACTGCATGAACTGTGGACCCACACTGAAACACAGCTGTGATGAGGTGATAACCTTAGGGAAAGTATCAGAGATTGTATCCATAGTGTATGGCAAAGGATAGAATATTAGAGGGGGGGTGGGAGCATGGGCAGCATGGAATGTGCAAGGTCTGACACACAGCTATGTGCACACATTATCCCTGGCTGCAAACACATAAATGAGTGGCTACAAACCTGCCCATACACCACAATAGGGGTAATGTATTGATTCATGGCTGCTGCCTCTGGGTAACCTTTGTGAATCTGTACAGCTTAGAGGTCTTCCCACAGCTAGTAAAGGCCATATTGCCATGTCGATGGATGTACAAGTATGGGATCCTCTGCCAGCACTGTACCAAGGTGCTGACCCAGATACATAGACCCAGTAGCAAGTGTCTGCAGCCCCCCTCCAGAATGGCATAACTTACCATGAATATGTAGGTGTCTGCCCACAATACTGGAGACAGCTGCATTCACCCTTTTTCCCCAGGACATCACTGTGAGCAAGAATGTCCACCTGACAGTACTTGAGGACATAAAACATTGCAGTGTATAACAGTACACATGTCTGAATATCTCTGCTAACACTAGTACCTTGTAGCAGAAACAGCACAGCCACAATCACCTACAGTACACTCTATCCCTTGCCCAGTTTGTCCCCATATTGCCAAATGATGTATGGATACCCTGCAGAAACAGTTTGCTACCTGTAGGTGTACAACACAAAGTTCTCCACTGGAGTACAAACGACCTGGAATGTTTCCACACATTCAATACAGAAGGGCATACTGGGCATGCTCACACACTTAAACAAATGAAGCCCATGTCTGCAAACAACAGTGGCCATACATATCTGACTGTTGCAGATGTTAGTGCATACTCTCCTCAGTATGCACCAGTCATGCGTTGCACACACAGTGGATAGGAATACAGACATATATCCAAGGACAACACATTATAATAAGCCAAAAGTAGACATACATAGATATGTGGAAGTGAGTGACTTTGAGAAAGAGCCATCCATCATGAGGCCTGTCCCACCCAGAACACAGCCAAATGGCTACAACCACGTGCTATGTAAATGTCACACACTGTAGGAATTAGCCACTTGCATCCATCAGCATTACAGACTATGTTGTGCAAGTGCTAACTGTGCAACATGACTGTACAAGGCAGTAGTCATCTAGCAGCTGTATACACGTACCTATGGAATATAACCCTGTGTGTGCCTGCATGTGGTGTGTCAACCTCTAGATGAATGGGTTATATCTCATGCTCACACACTGCCCTCCCCATAGCTCTACTAAGGCAAGCCTTCTGATGACATTCACTTTGAAATACACCTTTGGGAATAGAATAGCCTAGTAATATCTCTGGTGTGTCCTAATACTGCGTAATGCTATATTGTGATAAGCTAGTTAAGTAAGAGTTCTAATCCCAGACATGGAAACTGTGTGTGTGTTTCTGTCTGTGTAGGGAGCAATTCTTTTTATGCTAGTCATGTTCACTACAATTCAAATGTTCTACTTTGGCAATGCTGCTGATGTCATTCACTGTGAAATACACCTTTAGGAAAGATGTAGCCCAATAGTCTCCGTTGTGTGTCCTATAACTGAGTAATGCTGTAGTGTGATAACCTAGTTAGGTAGGAGTTCTAATAACCAGACATGGAAATTGTGTGTATTTGTGTGTGATGGAACTTTTGAGATTCAAAAGATGCTAAAACTTCTGTAAGGAGCTTTGAAGACTCAGTCTTTGCCATGAAGCAAAGCCTGATTTATACGAATTTGTGGTATTATAGATTTCATGCAGATTAGAACTGGTATGCTACTGGAGAAAGAAATAAAATGGGAGCTGTCTGAACACTTAGCAGATGTCATCAGTTTTAAAAAAGACATAGAACCCAGGGATAAGGGCAAGGGACTATAACAGTATTGTATAGAGTAGATCCATAAAATGAAAATTTAGAAATTCAAAAGATAGCTTTGAAATTGAATAAGAAGTATCTCAGAGCCAAAGGAAAGTGGTAAAGGTACTGAAAGTTTTGAATGAAGTCATACAATTGACTAATAGCTTTGAGAGTCTGTCTCAGAAGGATAACTAGAAAAGGGGGCATCATCTCAGAAGAAAGTGTTTCAACTCAACAAAGAAAGAGGAAGTGTGTGATAAACAGGAAAACAGGGAAAAGATGGAGAAATCTGAGCAGATATGAAAGAATTAAATATATGCACCCAGATTCTGCAAGCTCTGCACAGCATGCAGGACTAGTGCAGGAGCTAAAGCAGGCAATATGTCTGCTGTGCAATCCAGGAATAACCTGCAGAGAAATGCACAAGCACTCCTGCACTAGTCCTGCATGGCCTCAGCCCCTGTATGCAAACTACCCCATTTGCAGGAGAAATCCATGCAAATGAGGTGAATTTGTGATCCAGGAAGCTGGAAACCAGCTGTGCAGGACTAGTGTAATCTGTAGAAATGTACTCCGCCAGTAACTGAGTACATTTCTGCAAATTAAAAAATGGAGCCATGACAGCTTCAAATAAAGGGTGGATATCATGTAGAAAGAATGCCAATGGCCAACTAAAAGGCCATTGGCATATAAAACATTTGCAAAAATAAAAAAAAATCAACTTTTATTTATTTTTTTAGCAGATCTCGGCTGTTTAACCGTAGGGCAGCAGCGCATAAATGGGATCGGCCGGAAAATAAGAAAAAAACATAAAATAAGCATTCTAACCAAAATCACTATTTTGCCATTATACCCAATGGCAGGCAGAAGACAACATGGCCAGTGAATAGTGGTTGCTAAGGGGGGAGACTCAGTGTGGGACATGTAACTGTGCATCAGCAGGCAATCCTATGCAAATGAGGGGAATGATACTGAATCCCAGATTTCCCCTGCATGCTAGTCAGCACCCAACAGTTTAAGAGCAGGAATAGCTTGGTGCAAGCCTAGGCACTAGCTGACATCATAGTGGGGTGTGTCAGGCATACTGTAAGTGGAATGGAGTCCTGTGGCTCAGGTTTGCTCCTAGTGTAGCAGAACTAAGCAAGGGGGTGTGTTTGAGGCTACCTAGCACTCTGTACGTTGCCTAAGCAGGTGTGCGTGCTACACAATGGGTTTTAAAGGAAATATAAAAAAAGTAAACCAGGAAATAGCAGTTCTGTGCACGTTTGAGCACTGTGTTTGTACAGCATTCCCCAGGTTAAACAGGAAGGCAATAGGAAGAAAAAAACAGCAGTAGGAAAGTAATCTAGGAGAACTAGCATAGCTGGCAGGTGAAATGTACCAGAATCAGCCAATTACACAGGCAGCAGATCAGCCCAGCCCAGAACACTACTATAAACTATGTAAACACCTTTCCCTCTGTTTTTTTCCACACTCTACACCACCAGTGTATACAAGCAGGGAAATTTTAACAAACAAAAACAACAGAATGATAGGGGTTGCTGCAGGTATCAGACATAAACATGTGGAAGAGGCTGATGTGGTGAGGATGAGAATGCTGTCGACCAACCGACAGTGAGGAGAAGGGAAAAGATGTACAGACCCAGGGTAACCTACCAGGGGCTACATAAGCTGGATATAGTGGAGCACTATAGAGTGGACAGGGACCTCCCACAGCAAATTGTTGAGCTGTGCCAGCCATGCCTGACACACAGAACTAACAGAGGGAAACCCATCCCAGTGGATACCAAGGTATGTGTAGGCCTAGGAATACTAGCCACAGGTACCTCCCAAAGCCCAACTGGGGATATCATGGGGATCTCACAGGCATCAACATCCAGAGTATTCCACCAGTTCCTAGATGCCATGTCAGCACATGCCGGTGAGCACGTATATTTCCTCATCACCCGTGAAGTGTTGGTCAGCAATATGCATCTCTTCAACCAAATAGCAGAATACCCTGAGGTGGTACATGCTATAGACTGCATGCACATACACATCAAAACACCACCCAGTGAGCGGGGGTAGGGCCTACATCAACCACAAGGGCTTCCCCTCCATTAACTGACAAGTTGTGTGCAATGCCCAGGGCATTATAATGAATGTGTGTGCTCGCTGCCCTGGAAGCTATCACGATTCCCACATCTGGCATCTGATGCAGCTGTACCAGAGATTTACCAATGGGAACATCCCTTATGGTTACCTAGTGGGGGATGCTGGTTACACACTGGAGCCATGGCTGATGACACCCATCAGAAATGCACACACCCGAACAAGAATGCCATAATGAGGCACATGCACAGACCAGAATCTTAAAAGAGCATGTGTTTGAGATGCTCATGTCATGGTTCCAGTGCCTGGACACAGCTGGTGGAGCCTTGCAATACTGACCAGCTCCATGTACCCAAATTGTTATCATATGTGCCATGCTACACAATACGATCCTGCAGAAACAGCTGCAGTAGGAAAAGCACAGGGCAGGGCCACACAGCCTTCCACCAAAGCCAAGGCCTGCACAGGCACAGAGTGACTCGGAGGTGGAACAACCTGAGCCTGCCACAGTAGGCAGATGGGGGCGAGTCCAGTATGCCATGGCCTTGGCAAAGAGGCAAAGCATAGCACATGCACTGATTCAGTAGGGACCCAAGGAATGACACTTCGCTCTGACTCGCACATGCAGTAAAAGGGATGCCAAACATAGCACTACCTGTGCTCAACCATGAACAGGGAGTGTACTATGTGCATCCAACATAAGCAGCCCCCAGCACCATCCTCAATACTGACACACCCACAAGGTAAGTCACTCTCCTTACCGATTGCTGATTGGAGTAACATGTGTAGTTACTTGTATCTATGCTATGGATGTGAGCATGCAAGGAAATCAGGTGGCTGAATAGGATGCCAGCAGATAATAGATACCTATAGTGGCAACATGAGATCTGTAACAAATACAGGTGTCATCATAGTAGCCAGTACTACACATGTTGACAAAACTCACTGCAGGAAATGTGCTGGGCCACGTGTGTCCATATGACACACACATGCCAGTCAGGGAGGTTCACATACCCAACAATAGTCACAGCCAGCAGGACAGGTGTAGACAAACACAAACAAAGGCTGTGCTAAGGCCACTGAATGATGCCTATGGGTAGCCACCCCCAGGCCTACACAGAGAGACCACATCAGTTCAGGTAGCGGGACGTTAGTTATGAAGGGTAGGAAGTCAGAAACTAATATGTAGGTCAATCAAATTGAGGACCTGAAGTACACTGACATGCCTCTAGTCAGCATGATAGGTTAGAAAACAGAATAAAATGGAGTACCTGATATACCAGTACAGTCATAGCGAATGTGTACAAGTGTCAGGTGTGCACCCCCAATCCTGTGTAGCAATGTAGAAACAGTCAGGTGTGCTCCCCATAGCCTAGGTAGACATGTAGTAGCAGTCAGGTGTCCCCCCAAGTCCTATGTAGAAATGTAGTAACAGTCAGGTGTGCCCCCCAATCCTATGTAGACATGTAGTTACAGTCAGGTGTGCTCCCCAATCCCGTGTACCAATATAGAAACAGTCAGGTGTGCCCCCACATAGCCTATGTAGACATGTAATAACAGTCAGGTGTCCCACAAATCCCATGTAGAACTGTAGTAACAGTCAGGTGTGTCCCCCACTCTTATGTAGACATGTAGTAACAGTCAGGTGTGCCCCCCCAATCCTGTGTAGCAATGTAGAAACAGTCTGGTGTGCCCCCATAGCCTATGCAGACAGTAGTAACAGTCAGGTATGCCCCCCACTCCTACATATACATGTAGTAACAGTCAGGTGTGCCCCCCATCCTTTGTTGAAATGTAGAAACAGTCAGGTGTGCCCCCCAATCCTATATAGAAATGTAGTAATGGTCTGGTGTGCCATCCCAGTCCAATGTACACACGTTGTAACAGTCAGGTGTGCCCCCCAATCTGATGTAGAAATGTAGTAACAGTCAGGTGTGCCCCCCAATCCTGTGTAGCAATGTAGAAACAGTCAGGTGTGCCCCTCTATATCCTATGTAGACATATAGTAACAGTCATGTGTACCCCCCAATCCTATGTAGAAATGTAGTAACATGCATGTGTAGGTATAATACCAGTGGAGCAGGGATGCCCAGAGGTGGATAAGGTAGCCAGATAGATTGTAGCATTTGTACAATATGCAGGTATGTGTGTGTCAGGTTGGTGTGTGTTTCATATTGTGTGGGAGTGGTCAGTATGTATGCATGTTGAGATATGACCTGGAGGCCATTGCCCACTACAGCTGATGACAGGGCCAAGTCCTCACAACTGCAATGCCAATGACAATCCCCACCAGTATAACACATGCTAGCAGTAAGCCATTATAAACGTATGGTGGTAATATGTGTCACCATCTGAAAGACTGACATGGCATGGCTGTTATCCTAGATATACAAACAGTACACAGGGGAAAGTACCCCAGACATACAGTATATAATGTGTAACTGTGAAATGGACATACCCTTGGAATTGTACATACAGGTATGCATCACATTATCTGGGTCTTTAGTAGGGAATAAAAGTGTAGGATGCCCGAACACTTGCAGATCATAAAGGTGGTAGGACTGATGTATTGGGAAACAGCTGATGTACCTGCACATGCCACCATAACTGGAATGCCCCATGCATATCTGTGCATCAGATGCAAGTAGTGTCCATAGCACACATGCACCCAGCTCACCCAAACACCAACCACAGGTAACTCTCTGGTCGTATCCCTGCTGTTGGGAATGAGTACAATATGACCCCCACCTGTATATGGTAATAGCGAAAGAATGCAGCATGCAGTGCAGATGTCCCATGCAGGTGTGTCCCTAGCTGTAGGCAGCACCCTGCCAGCATTCACACCACCTGACCTGTACTGATAGAAAGTATTGGCATGAACACCTGGCATACCTACCCTGTCACCCCAGGGGAATATACTGTATGGCAGTCTGATACTGTAGGGCTGACAGAATGCAACAGCCTACCACAGCTGACCTGCATCTCCACCAAATGGCCTACAGGCCTCTGCCAAAGGCCTGTGTCTCACACGTACTGCCAATGCATGTTATGTCATGGACACCCACATAACAACATAACACAATCCACCTAGGCCATATGCAAGGCCATGTGGACAAACCACAGTAACATGTCAACCATGTCCCACTGCATGAACTGTGGACCAACACTGAAACACAGCTGTGATGAGGTGATAACCTTAGGGAAAGTATCAGAGATTGTATCCATAGTGTATGGCAAAATAGAATATTAGAGGGGGTGTGGGAGCATGGGCAGCATGGAATGTGCAAGGTCTGACACACAGCTATGTGCACACATTATCCCTGGCTGCAAACGCATAAATGAGTGGCTACAAACCTGCCCATACACCACAATAGGGGTAATGTATTGACTCATGGCCGCTGCCTCTGGGTAACCTGTGTGAATCTGTACAACTTAGAGGTATTGCCACAGCAAGTAAAGGCCATATTGCCATGTCAATGGATGTACAAGTATGGGATCCTCTGCCAGCACTGTACCAAGGTGCTGACCCAGATACACAGACCCAGTATCAAGTGTCTGCAGCCCCCTCTCCAGAATGGCATAACTTACCATGAATATGTAGGTGTCTGCCCACAATACTGGAGACAATTGCATTCACCCTTTTTCCCCAGGACATCACTGTGAGCAAGAATGTCCACCTGACAGTATTTGAGGGCATAAAACATTGCAGTGTATAACAGTACACATGTCTGAATATCTCTGCTAACACCAGTACCTTGTAGCAGAAACAGCACAGACACAATCACCTACAGTACACTCTATCCCTTGCCCAGTTTGTCCCCATATTGCCAAATGATTTATGGATACCCTGCAGAAACAGTTTGCTACCTGTAGGTTTACAACACAAAGTTCTCCACTGGAGTACAAACGACCTGGAATGTTTCCACACATTCAATACAGAAGGGCATACTGGGCATGCTCACACACTTAAACAAATGAAGCCCATGTCTGCAAACAACAGTGGACCATACATATCTGACTGTTGCAGATGTTAGTGCATACTCTCCTCAGTATGCACCAGTCATGCTTTGCACACACAGTGGATAGGAATACAGACATATATCCAAGGACAACACATTATAATAAGCCAAAAGTAGACATACATAGATGTGTGGAAGTGAGTGACTTTGACAAAGAGCCATCCATCATGAGGCCTGTCCCACCCAGAACACAGTCAAATGGCTACAACCACATGCTATGTAAATGTCACTCACTGTAGGAATTAGCCACTTGCATCCATCAGCATTACAGACTATGTTGTGCAAGTGCTAACTGTGCAACATGACTGTACAAGGCAGTAGTCATCTAGCAGCTGTATACACGTACCTACGGAATATACCCCTGTGTGTGCCTGCATGTGGTGTGTCAACCTCTAGATGAATGGGTTATATCTCATGCTCACACACTGCCCTCCCCATAGCCCAACTATGGCAAGCCTGCTGATGACATTCACTTTGAAATACACCTTTGGGAATAGAATAGCCTAGTAATATCTGTGGTGTGTCCTAATACTGCGTAATGCTATACTGTGATAAGCTAGTTAAGTAAGAGTTCTAATCCCAGACATGGAAACTGTGTGTGTGTCTCTGTCTGTGTAGGGAGCAATTATTTTTATGCTAGTCATGTTCACTACAATTCAAATGTCCTACTTTGGCAATGCTGCTGATGTCATTCACTGTTAAATACACCTTTAGGAAAGATGTAGCCCAATAGTCTCCGTGGTGTGTCCTATAACTGAGTAATGTTGTAGTGTGATAACCTAGTTAGGTTGGAGTTCTAATAACCAGACATGGCAATTGTGTGTATTTGTGTGTGTTTGTCACTGTCTGTGTAGTGAGTAATGCTTTTTAGGTTAGTCATGCTCACTACAATTCAAATGCCCTACTTTGGCAAGGCTGCTGATGTCATTCACTGTGAAATTCACCTTTGGAAAAGGGGTAGCACAGTAATTTTCATGACACATCCTATAACTGCGTAGTGCTGTATTGTGATAACCTAGTTAGGTAGGAGTTCTAATCCCAGACATGGCAATTATTTGTATGTCTGTATAGGGAGCAATGCTTTTTACGCTAGTCTCACTCATTACATTTCAAATGTCCTACTTTGGCAAGGCTGGTAATGTCACTCAATGTGAAATACACCTTTGGGAAATGTGTAGCTCAGTAATCTCCGTGGAGCATCCTATAAGTGCGTACTGCTGTAGTGTGATAAACTAGTTAAATAGGAGTTCTAATCCCCGACATGGCAACTGTGTGTGTGTGTGTGTGTGTGTGTGTGTGTGTGTGTGTGTGTGTGTGTGTGTGTGTGTGTGTGTGTGTGTGTTTCTGTCTGTGTAGTGAGTAATGCTTTTTCGGCTAGTCACACTCACTACAGATTACATGCCCTACTTAGGCAAGGCTGCTGATTTCATTCACTGTGAAATACACCTTTGAGAAATATGCAGCCCAGTAATCTTTGGGGTGCACCCTATAACAGTGTAATGCTGTAGTGTGATATTGTACTCTGGTCGAGGTTCTATTCCCACACATGGCAAGTTTGGATATTTGTGTGTGTGTTTCTATGTCTCTGTAGGGAGCTATGCTTTTTAGGCTAGTCACACTCACTACAGATCAAATGCCTTACTTTGGCAAGGCTGCTGATGTCATTCACTGTGAAATACACCTTTGGGGAAGAAGTACACCAGTAATCTCCATGGCATGTCCTGTAACTACGTAGTGCTGCAGTGTAATGAACTAGTTAAGTAGGAGTTATAATCCCAGACATGGCAGGTGTGTGTGTGTGTGTGTGTGTGTGTGTGTGTGTGTGTGTGTGTGTGTGTGTGTGTGTGTGTGTGTGCGTGTGTGTGTGTGTGTGTGTGTGTGTGTGTGTGTGTGTGTGTGTCTGTGTCTGTGTTTGTAATTTGTATTCTGTGTGGAGGTGGCCATGAGTGTGTAACAACTGGACTCATTGTGGAGTGGGTTTTGCAAATGTCTTATATAGTGGCTCTATTATATGTCACAATGTCCACCATACAAGGATAACAGATGTGAAACAGCCGAGAGGCTGAGGTGCCAATCCATACCCCTACATGTGACATCAAGGCCTGGCGAACAAAGTTAGCAATGCTTGTATTACCCAGAGAACACTCTCAACCCATGTCTCATATGCAAACACACTTGCCTAGGCAACAACCGCTATGGCGGTAGTACCCTGCATATTGCCCACAGATAGTAACCATGGCGTGATTGCAGTGGATTGCAGAGGGCATGGCACCCTGTCCATCAGTACAATTGGCACATACATGCAGACAGTGCGCCTTCACTATGTTCCCCATTGGACACCTGCAAAACCTGTGGTTGCATCAAATGTGACCCACCAAGGACATACCATGCCTTAAACACATGCCTGTATGGACAGATGCCACTGACACCAGGGGATACCTGTATCATGCTATCAATGTAGTTGTGGGGCCAACCTGCTGTCCTTTACCTGTTCCCGCCACATGAGGCCAGGACTGGCACATCTAATGATAATCTGTGTACACAACATGGGCCAGACACCTCAGGTACAGTTCCACATGTCACTGTACATGCATGTGGGACGTGTGCATTTTCCAGACACCATCCATGTCATGGACTAATGAACACATACATTGCAAGCAATGCACAGCAATGGCCACACACAATAGTTATCCAGGTGACTGGATGGTGAATACAGTACCCACCTGTGTGGGCCAATCCAAACATTACACCCCTTAGCCACACTGCAGACCATTGTCATATGGCATGATGCTAAGGTCTACCCATCATCAAGCCTTGTATAGCCTTCTGGCACAGTCAAATACTACACACCCATGAAGCAATGCACCCATGCATGTCAGTACTGGCACCCTGTGTCTGTGTGTGTGTGTGGTGTATGATGCTTATGACTACATTCACACTCACTACATCCCCCATTGGCATACTGAGGCATGCTTTCTGATGTCAGACATCTCCACATACCTTTTGCCCATATAACCTCTGGATAACCCTATGGTGCATGTTATACCTGCACAGTACTGTACTGTGGCAAACTAACTAGTGAGAAGGTGTATTCCTGACCGTGCCAGTGTGTCAATGTGTGTGGGTCCCCGAGAGAGTGTGGCTGTGTTGACGCTGACACCTGTTCATGCAGACAGGCACGTGTACTACACCTACCGTATCGCTTCCATATCACTGTTGCAGATGTCACTCACCATCACATATACGTTTGGAGAGGAGCTCCTCAACATGAAGGCTATGTGTTACATCCAATAACTGCATAGACATGTGATAGCAATACATAGTCAGTCAAGGGTTTGATATCTTGTACTGGTAGGTGTGTGACACAGACATGCTTAGGTTTTACTCTCCCACCCCCTCCCTGACCTATCTTTGCCTCTGTCTGCCTCTCTCACTCCCTCTGTGGTGGATGTGGAGACGTACAACTGCTTTGCTTAAACAGCAGTATGTGTTTTGTAAGTGATGCTCATGATCAGCTGATGGCCTCTGCACGAATTGCAGCCCTCCTCTAGCTGATTGCATGTGGAACAGCTGTGGTAACATTTCCATAGACAATTGCATGGAAACACACTTCAATATCTAGGAACATCATGTTGGTGTTAGGTGTTTTCATTCACTGTGAGCAGGACCTATATCTGTTGTTTGGCAAACAGCATCACAGATGGATTAGGGATTTACCTCTAACAACATACACTGTGGAAACAGGCCAACACACAGCAGGGAATGTGCCTGACATGACTACAGAATGTAAGTGTCACTATTTTGCATTTGGAGTAATGTTGGTTTAACAGGGAGTGTGTGGATATGGCTGGTCTACATGTTTTAATACCTGTCATGACAGTGCTATGTTTCTGAGGAAACCCTCATCTGTAGGATCATCTGTAGACTGGGCAGTGTATGGTGCCTTTTGTTTCTTGTGCTACTTACAGAGCACCTATCTGTGAACTGCAGAAGCATAGTGTGAGGATTGCAGATAGTACATGGTGACAGACATGAGAGTTACTGACTTCATAACCCTCATAGGACATATGTCACAACAAACCCTGTTACAACCATAAAAGTATAAGGTTATCAAAGCAACATGTCAATATTGGCCCTGTGTTTGTGCCCCCAGCCACAACTCTGTCAACCTGTGTACATATGTCAAGCGGTAAGAGGTGCATATGTTCTGTACACCATAATTTAGTGACATCATATCTGATAACAAGCGAGTGATATATCATACTGCGACACATGTTATGTATAGTAGGGGTTAACTTTGAGGACATAGCCTGGGCATTCTGTGGTTGTGTGTACAGTACTGAGGTCTGTGTACTTATGGTTCTTATCAACAGAGTGTGCATTGTAAATATGCACCTTGGCCTGTGTACAGACTGTGGTGGATGTCATTGTTCTTGGTCCTGTTCTTTCTGATGTTACATGCTGCTCCACTGTATGTTACCCTATCGGCATACATGTTTGTAGGACCAAACACACACATGTCCCATACCACAGACAGGCATTGGACCATACTGTGTAGTGGCCAAGTATATGTAGGGCTCGTGTGTGAGTGGCACATATGAGGATGGTGTTGATCAGATAGTCCATATACTGTAATATTATGCTAGCTACCATATGTGGCTGTGGCTGTGTTCACATTGGTTGTGGTTATGTACGTTCACACAGGCGTCTGTTACTCCATGCTGTGACATGCCTGTAGAGCCTGCTATATATGCAGGTACATGTGTATTTCCCCATAAGAAATGTAGGCCAGTGTGGCAGTCTGCCTGTAGCCTAAACAGTGCTTTGTTACATGCCTAGCAGCTTAGTGTACTTACCCAGTGTGATGTTATGTCCAGATACTTGCCCGATGTACTGCTGCCAGGCCACCATAATAGTCATGTATGTCAGACAAAGCAGTGGGATGCTGTACAGATGTATGTCACTAACGAGTGGGTAGTATGTGGCCATGGCACCAATGTATCAGTGGTTAGTATGTATCAGGACAGACAGGGGTGTGTGAATGCATAACCTATGAGGGCAAATGTATACCAGTGTTTATGAGATATATCCAACTACATTGCTGTTAACATCCACATTGTCAGGCTCGGTCCACATGTCTTGCACTAAGGGGCTCTGTGTATAAATCTGGATTGACCAGAGTGTGTCAGCCTATCCACATATATTGGCCATATCTCTGCTGTAGTCCTCAGGATCATTACGGTGCTAGCAGTGGTACTGTACAATGATGTCCTTAGAATGTCTGTCTGTGGCCAATGACACAAATGTTAAAAGCAGATGTGACCTCCCACACACAACATATCTGTGAAGACACTCCCTATCACAGTAGCAATAATCTACATATATACCTGCAATACATACCTGACATTCCCTTGCACTAAGAGGTTGGGACTATTGGGGATGAGGTAGGGCTCCACTCTATGTGCAGGACATATGGTGAACATATATGTATATATACTTATCCATATATCTATATAGATATATACACATATACATATTGTCATACATAGATGGATATATATATATATATATATATATATATATATATATATATATATATATATATATATACATATACATATAAACACTCAGATATATGCATATACACAGCAATATATGTCTGCACATATACAGATAGAGATGCATATGCACATATACGTATGGATATCTACATATGTATTGACAGTAAAAAGTATATCAGAATAGATCTGTATGCACATATAGTTATAGTTATCTACATATATATATATATATATATATATATATATATATATATATATACACATAAATAGGCATACCTGTACACATAGGATGTGCATAATATATAGCTGTATATAAATAAATATATATATATATATATATATATGTATATAGATATATAGATATATATATATATATATATATATATATATATATATATATATATATATATATATACATATATATAGAATCTGGACACATGCTCGACTAGCATATGTATGAATCACAAAACATCGAACATACATACACGAAAGCGCTTAACATCGACAAGCGCTTCCGTGTATGTGTGCCTGTTTCGTAGATCGGACTACAGTGCGGGTAAGGAAAAATTCCCTTTTCCCCACTGTGGTGCAATATCAAAGTGAGAATAATAAAGTAGGAGGGTGTGGGGGGTGCAGGGAGGCAAATCCACCCTGCAGAAACATAGATTTTTTAACTACACATACACGGAAGCGCTTTTCAATGTTAAGCGCTTTCGTATATGTGTGTTCGATGTTTTGTGATTCGGACATATGCTAGTCAAGCATGTACCCTAGACCCATATTCATATATATGTGTATATAATATATATATATATATATATATATATATATATATATATATATATATATGTGTGTATATATATATATATATATATATATATATATATATATATATATATATATATATATATATATATATATATACATACATATGAAGAGATGCACACATGGCCATATATATGTTACACTATACAGATGTGTATACAGACATATGTATGAATATACATGTGTATGTACATGTAGACATATATCAACCAATTATATATATATATATATCCATATTCCTGTCATATGTAAGCCTCACGGTTGTGTATACACTTCCAGATGTATCTCACTGTATGTATCCGCTATGTGTACATTATGATAAAACAACATATGTGATGCAACAGTTATATTAATAACAAGTACTACACAATTGTTAAATGAAATTGTTCAATACTAATCAATATGTGTATTGACAGATATATTGGAAAAGTAACAGCTGTCTTCACAGTGATTATGGTGTAGGGGTTAAGTGTTGTGAATTTAGTGTACAGGGTCCTGGGTTCAAAACCTGCAAGGGCTGTTCATTTTTTTGCTGTGCAGAAAAAGGGCTGTCAGATACAGAGTGGTTGAGGCAGTTTTCAGCAGCTTTAAGTGTGTTTGCATGGGTTTGCATAAAGCTAAGCTGTGCTAAGCTATGGGTAAATGTATGGCGCTTACACAGTGTGGGTTTCGCTTACCAGTGTGCAAATCAGCTCAGCTGTTATATTGCAGCAATGTTGATACCTGCTAAGCTTGGCTTAGCCCTGGTAACCAGCTCACACCACCCAGTCTGATAACATAACAGGGTAATGACATCTGTAATAAGTGTATGTGATGCCATGTACAATACATGCGCCTATGTGCTGTCATTACAGTAAAACCACAACAACAAACAAACCGAATGAAAGCTATGAAAGGCAACAAAATCCAAAAAGCAAGGAACAAGCTGGATATCGTCAAATAACCCTTTAATTCGTGAGCGCTTTTGGTAAGGAAGTTTCCCCACCTTCTTCAGACAAAAATAATACAACAGTAAAGTTTCATTACCATATTAAATTATATAAATGGCAATGACATCACAATGATTTTCCAACATTTAAAGAAGTACACAATTTTTTCCTTTTAAACCTATTTACATAAAAAAGTTGGCTTTATAGAAAACACCAATCTATAAATAAAAATACACAGTTCTGTACAAAAAAACCCTCATTAGTTTTAAATTAGTTGTGTGCCTACTAACTTAATGGAAACACCAAACATGGTAAAAGGACAAAGCAAGCAGGAATCATGATTAGAAATACATAAATAATAAAACATGAATATATAAAATTCGATGCCTTATGCAATATATACAACATAAGGTATTCTATCCATATTGTAATCTAATCTGCAAATATTGTACCAAGGTTAAATAATGCCTAAACATTAAAATAATAATAAATAAAAAAAAAAAAATAAAATAAAAAGAGAGAAAAAATATGATGTTATTTAATTAATTATTAGTACAAAACTCCTGACCATACATCTAAAAGTCAAAAAAAATATATGTAAATATATGTATGTACCAAGTCTATACATATAAATGAAATTATATATTTCATCTATTTAATGCCATCAATTTTAAGAAACATTTGATGGACAATATCTCATTAAGACCAGGAGGTGTATAGGCTGCAGTACGGATCTGCCAAAAAGCTTCTTGTTCTTCCAGTCTCAACTGCCAAGAGCCTCCTCTAATGTGTGGTTGAACTTGATGTACCACTGTAAAACAAAAACAATGCTCTAAGTTGTTATATATATGTTTTGCAAGAGCATTGTTCAAATCACCCCTACCTATAGCATATATATGTTCATATATTCGTTTCTTGAGTGGTCTATCAGTTTTACCTATGTAAAAAGCTGGACACTTTTTACATATTGCCGCATAGACCACTTCATTAGAATTACAATTGAAAGAGCCATAGATGGTATACTTTTTACCAGCCATGTTGACTACAAGACTAACCAAAATGTATTTACAATAATGACATGTGCCACATCTTTTCATGCCTAACCCCTTCTTATTTGTTTTAGTTCTTTCTAACAACTGTTTAAGATTTGGACCACGCCTGTACGTAATAGTCGGCTTCTCTCCCAGAAGTTTAATCAACTGTTGATCTTCTGAAATGATTTTCCAGTTCTTAAAGATAATGTTATTTATGATATGAGCATCAATACTATAAGTAAAAAGAAAACTGGTATTGAACTCTTTATCACTTTTGCAACTTTTTACAACCATATTACCCCCACCAAGTAATGGTCCGAAATGACCGGATTCCTTTTTAGTGTAAACTACTTGTTTTATGTCATCTACAAAAGAGTATGGATAACCTCTTGCTAGAAACATAGATTGAATGTTGTCACATTCCTTTCTGAAGTCAGTTAAGTTGGACACCATTCGGGCAGCCCGTACAAATTGTCCCTTCACTACGCTCCTTTTTTGATGTATTGGGTGGGAACTATTGAAGTGAAGGTAATTGTTCGAAAAGGTGGGTTTTCTAAAGATGCATGATTTAAACTGCCCAGAGCTCAAGTCTTTACTTATTTTCACATCGAGAAAGGAAATTTCACTCAGACCGATTGTGTGAGTGAATTCCAAAAATTCGGTCATATTTGACATATTCTCGACAAAAGATGGGATACTATCTAAAGAACCTTTCCACAAAAAAACATGTCATCTTGGTACCTAGTGTACCAAGTGATGTTTTCGTGACACAGTTCACTTTGAAACAAAAACTCGTGTTCCCAGTGTGCTAAGACACTGTTTGCAAACGTACATCCACAGGGGGAACCCATGGCAATCCCTGTTGTTTGTAAATAATACTCATCCTTGAAAATTAGATAGTTGTTGCCAAGGATAATGTCTAACAGTGTTTCCACTAGATACATCTGCTCGCTTGGCACCCCTTTCTTAAGCATGAAATCAGTTGTCCATTGGATTCCTACCCTATGTGGGATCACCGTATAAAGATCTTTGATGTCAACTACTAGGAAAATTAAGGTGGGGTCAAAATCAATTTTACCAATATTTTCAAGAAAGCTCCAGGAATCTCTACAAATTTGAACTTCTTGTTTTAACAGGGGTTTGAGAATATTATCAACCAGTTTGGCACATGCATACGTAACTGACCCTCTGCCATCCACAATAGGTCTAAAGGGAGGGTCAGTTAGGTTTTTGTGTATTTTAGGTGTGCCAGACAGAGTTGGAGTCCTTGGAGCTGTCATTGTCAAGTATTGTAATAGGTTAGGGTCTATGGTACCTTCAAGAAATAAGTCATCCAGTGTTTCTTTAATTTTCTTATTTGCAATGTTAACCTCATTGCGGCTAAAGGGAGTGTAAGGGCCTGTATGTAGATATTCTAACATTTTATTTTCATATTCAAAATTGTCCATGAAAATCAGGCTGCCCCCTTTATCAGGTGCCATGACTCTAATGTGACACTCGAGTAAATCAATGAATGCCAACTCGGCATCATTGATATTCAGTCCAGTTCGTGTCCTGTTGCCAAACGTGTGATACTGTGTGTTACTCATTGCTCTAAGGTCCAATTCACACATTCTCTCAAACATATTAAGAGTGTTGTGAAGTGGTGGATTAAAAACACTGGATACTCTATAAGTATCAAGCAGAGAAGGAGTATTTCCCAAAAGTGCCATAAGGTTAAGTTTACGGACATACAATTTTAGATCCACGATGGTACTGACAAGATTGCAATTTTTATCGGGGACAAATGACAAACCCTTAGCAAAAAATTCAATAATATTTGCATCAATTGTTAAAATAGTATAATTATAGACCTTAAAATCCCCATTATTATTAAATAAAATGGTTGGCTTTTGTTCAATATTCACTACATTGTTAATGGCAACTTGTTCTAAAGCTAACGCCTGCGTTGGTTGCCCCTTTTCTTTTTTTGATTGCATCCCCGATAGTTGTTGTTCGTTGTGGTATTCCTGGAGGTAGTACCTCTCTGAAAACCCTGATTGTTATTAGCTACATTATCATTTACATCAGACCCTTGATTATCAGTGTTATTACCATTCCTCCCTTGATGATTATTATTTACCCCCTGATTCCTAATACGCTTGCTTCTGCGAACTGGTTGTAACTCATTGTCCACTCCAGGGATAATGTTGTTAGTACTGGATTCATCTATCCCTCCTTCAGAAGATTGTCTCCAGGCAGCAACCTGGCCAGGTGGGGGTGGGGGGTATGCAGTATTGTTTTGGTATTCTATAATATCCCTATCTATTTTAAGTTTTTTGTTTTTCACCATTTTTTCAATAGCAGCTTCTATACTGGATAACACTCTTTGATAATCAAACTTGTATCGACCAAAATCAATATGTCCTTGTAAAAAAGTTTCTAACTTGATTAAGTCTTCCTGTAACAAATTGACTTCAACCAGATAGTGTTTTACAAGACATTCCATAAAATCAATGCCCTGTTTATCAAACATATTAATAAGTTCCTTATGGAACTCAGAATTCTTTATTGTGCCTGCTGGATACTGCCATTGGCGCAACCCTTTAGGCACAATGTGTTTATTCACACATTCACAGAGATATGAAATCTCAAGCTGCAGTTTCCTGCAGCGAAACAGTTTTAAATTGAACAGGTTTAATTCATCAAGAAACAAACTCACCCTCTCTTCCTGTGCATGTGCACCACTGTTGTTTCCATTTGAAAAAAAGTCATTATTAGCCAAGAAGGAAGACAGCCTTGGCAATGTAATCACGCTAGAAGTCCTGTCTGCCACATTTGGATTATTGTTCTCAACTATGATGTTCCCATTAGGAGCCCCGCTTTGCTGCTGATTAAGTCCACTAATATTCCCATTGGAAGCAATACTCTGTTGCTGATTAGATCCACTGGCATTCGGTTGTTGGTTAAATAAAAAAGTTCTTTCGATGTTTTCACCATGATCAGTTGTATTTCTCCTTTCCGCTTGATAAGCAATGCGTGAGATGTTTGAAAACGGAGTTGGCGCTTGCGCACAAGCATTGACAAAATTAACGCTAGGATTTAAAATCCTCTGAGACAAATTGTCCACCTTAGTTAAAAGTAGATTTATCAAGATGGTCAAGTCATTTTGCGACATAGAATTAGTCGCTGGCATTATTCTCAGTCCAGAACCGTTTAACCCTGCTTGCTGCTGTCCTTCAATACCAGAAGGAAAATCTTCATTTTGGGAAAATAAGGGCTGACTTTCCATTCTAATCCGCTCGTTACCTTGCTCAACTGGTTCGTTTGCCTCCGACATGACAAACTGTTAAACCACAACAACAAACAAACCGAATGAAAGCTATGAAAGGCAACAAAATCCAAAAAGCAAGGAACAAGCTGGATATCGTCAAATAACCCTTTAATTCATGAGCGCTTTCAGTAAGGAAGTTTTCCCCACCTTCTTCAGACAAAAATAATACAACAGTAAAGTTTCATTACCATATTAAATGATATAATTGGCAATGACATCACAATGATTTTCCAACATTTAAAGAAGTACACAATTTTTTCCTTTAAAACCTATTTACATAAAAAAGTTGGCTTTATAGAAAACACCAATCTATAAATAAAAGACACACTTCTGTACTAAAAAACCCTCATTAGTTTTAAATTAGTTGTGTGCCTACTAACTTAATGGAAACTCCAAACATGGTAAAAGGACAAAGCAAGCAGGAATCATGATTAGAAATACATAAATAATAAAACATGAATATATAAAATCCGATGCCTTATTCAATATATACAACATAAGGTATTCTATCCATATTGTAATCTAATCTGCAAATATTGTACCAAGGTTAAATAATGCCTAAATATTAAAATAATAATAAAAAAAAAAATAAATAAATAAATAAAAAGAGAGAAAAATATGATGTTATTTGTATCTAGTGGAAACACTGTTAGACATTATCCTTGGCAACAACTATCTAATTTTCAAGGATGAGTATTATTTACAAACAACAGGGATTGCCATGGGTTCCCCCTGTGGATGCACGTTTGCAAACAGTGTCTTAGCACACTGGGAACACGAGTTTTTGTTTCAAAGTGAACTGTATCACGAAAACGTCACTTGGTACACTAGGTACCAAGATGACATGTTCTTTTTGTGGAAAGGTTCTTTAGATAGTATCCCATCTTTTGTCGAGAATATGTCAAATATGACCGAATTTTTGGAATTCACTCACACAATCGGTCTGAGTGAAATTTCCTTTCTCGATGTGAAAATAAGTAAAGACTTGAGCTCTGGCAGTTTAAATCATGCATCTTTAGAAAACCCACCTTTTCAAACAATTACCTTCACTTCAATAGTTCCCACCCAATACATCAAAAAAGGAGCGTAGTGAAGGGACAATTTGTACGGGCTGCCCGAATGGTGTCCAACTTAACTGACTTCAGAAAGGAATGTGACAACATTCAATCTATGTTTCTAGCAAGAGGTTATCCATACTCTTTTGTAGATGACATAAAACAAGAAGTTTACACTAAAAGGGAATCCGGTCATTTCGGATCATTACTTGGTGGGGGTAATATGGTTGTAAAAAGTTGCAAAAATGATAAAGAGTTCAATACCAGTTTTCTTTTTACTTATAGTATTGATGCTCATATCATAAATAACATTATCTTTAAGAACTGGAAAATCATTTCAGAAGATCAACAGTTGATTAAACTTCTGGGAGAGAAGCCGACTATTACGTACAGGCGTGGTCCAAATCTTAAACAGTTGTTAGAAAGAACTAAAACAAATAAGAAGGGGTTAGGCAAGAGAAGATGTGGCACATGTCATTATTGTAAATACATTTTGGTTAGTCCTGTAGTCAACATGGCTGGTAAAAAGTATACCATCTATGGCTCTTTCAATTGTAATTCTAATGGAGTGGTCTATGCGGCAATATGTAAAAAGTGTCCAGCTTTTTACATAGGTAAAACCGATAGACCACTCAAGAAACGACTATATGAGCATATATATGCTATAGGTAGGGGTGATTTGAACAATGCTCTTGCAAAACATATATATAACAACTTAGAGCATTGTTTTTGTTTTACAGTGGAACATCAAGTTCAACCACACATTAGAGGAGGCTCTTGGCAGTTGAGACTGGAAGAACAAGAAGCCTTTTGGCAGATCCGTACTGCAGCCTATACACCTCCTGGTCTTAATGAGATATTGTCCATCAAATGTTTCTTAAAATTGATGGCATTAAATAGATGAAATGTATCATTTCATTTATATGTATAGACTTGGTACATACATATATTTACATATATATTTTTTGCCTTTTAGATGTATGGTCAGGAGTTTTGTACTAATAATTAATTAAATAACATCATATTTTTTCTCTCTTTTTATTTATTTTTTTTTATTTATTTATTTTTTTTATTTATTATTATTTTAATGTTTAGGCATTATTTAACCTTGGTACAATATTTGCAGATTAGATTACAATATGGATAGAATACCTTATGTTGTATATATTGTATAAGGCATCGAATTTTATATATTCATGTTTTATTATTTATGTATTTCTAATCATGATTCCTGCTTGCTTTGTCCTTTTACCATGTTTGGTGTTTCCATTAAGTTAGTAGGCACACAACTAATTTAAAACTAATGAGGGTTTTTTTGTACAGAAGTGTGTCTTTTATTTATAGATTGGTGTTTTCTATAAAGCCAACTTTTTTATGTAAATAGGTTTAAAAGGAAAAAATTGTGTACTTCTTTAAATGTTGGAAAATCATTGTGATGTCATTGCCATTTATATCATTTAATATGGTAATGAAACTTTACTGTTGTATTATTTTTGTCTGAAGAAGGTGGGGAAACTTCCTTACCAAAAGCGCTCACGAATTAAAGGGTTATTTGACGATATCCAGCTTGTTCCTTGCTTTTTGGATTTTGTTGCCTTTCATAGCTTTCTGTCATTACAGTAGCAAGGGGTGTGAGTGTCATGTGTGGGACACAGATGTATATGAGACCTGTACAGCACTGTTATCCATGTGACTGTGTTACATACAGGGGTAGTAGTCTAGGATATGTGTTGTCACACTGGCATGTAGTGTATCATGACTGTATTACTGTTGACAGTGCCTACCCAGGCAACAGTAGAGTACTAAATGTAGTACTGACAACAGGCACACCCACAGGCATAGCTGGACATTAAGGCCTCCCTGTTGCATCCCTGGTGTGTGAGCTGTGTCACAGTATATAACCCCTACTGGGTAATGATCTGACATGTGGAATATAACTGTAAACTACCATCTGTACAGCACATGATAGTGAGGGCTCCTGATATGTAGGTATGGCATACATATTGTTGTCAAATGTCTATTTGTCAACACATTCATCCTACTGCATAGCTACTTGCCAAGCTGACCATCAGTCTCTTTACAGATGTGCAGATGGCAAGTATCCAGCTGGGATATGTACAGGAATCATAAGCTTGATTGACACTGACATGTCTGCCCAGCTGTGTTATAACTGGCACATACGCGAGATAACATCCTGTATGCACCACATGCCACGGGTACCTCCACTACACTACCAGAGTCAACAGAACATGCTTGGGGACAGGTCTCTATCACAGACACTAACCATGTGTTGTAATGCATGTTGCACATGCATGTCAACAAGATCACCTCAGTGGCCATGTGCAGGAGGCACCTGGAAGAATGGTTGATGCATGTCACTCTCACCCTGAGAGTCACCACAGCAGTGTCTGCCGATAGATTGCCTGCTGCCACATGGCAGGTGGCAGTATTCCACTGTAAACACAACCCCTACACAATAAATTTCTCCTTGGACAATAGCTAGATACACAGCTATTACCACCTGCAGCGATGCACCCCAGTACTGACACATGTGTATGTGTGCATGACTGAGTATAGCAGTGTCTGTGTGTTAGCACACCTGTATGTAGGAATTCCATGAGGGCCTTCACATCCACCATGACACCCATTGCCATAGCCAGTTGTGGTTGCTGCTGTATGGGACATTACATGTACCCTGTTAAGTTCCTCCCCATACCAGCTACATGAGCCTTGCATTACCATCACAACAGTGTTGACAAGTGGGGGGATAGGCATGGGATACCCATTGTGTTCTGGCAAGTGTAGGCATGTGTGCATGTCTGTTTATCCATAGGGTACAGCATACTGAGGCCATATACACCTATTACAATACCTATTGCCACATGGTTGTACAGATAGTGTTGTTGCTGCCCAACGGAGAGGCATGACAATGCAACACCCTGCTATGCATGTGGCATGTGCATCAGATGCATATCCCTGTAGTACCACTGCTAGGATCTACAATGGGTTGTATGGCAGCCGTGGCCAAAGTGTGATGGTGGGTATATCAGGGTGTCATCATGGGTGTCAGGGAGTACAATATTCACTGGGGGATGTGGGTGCTGTGTACACATTTATTACACCAAGGTACACCCGGTATATGTCCCATGTACCATGTTATGGTTACCACTGTCACTATCAACCATACAGGTAACTGATACCACATTCCAGGCCAGTTATGCATGTGCTGTGTGCAGCCTACCTGTAACACATTGGACACAAGGTCAAGTTAGTTAGCAGTGATAGGCCCTGGTCACTCGGATGTGTGTCTGCCTGTTATGTGTCTGTTAATGTGTATATGAAGGTATGCCACACTATGTATTGTTCATATACACTCAATACATCCCCATTAGCATACTGTACATGTCTGGAGATGTTCTGCATGTAACATGTAACCTGGGACACACCTCACCTTAAACACTGTGTGGTGTGTGCAATGTAAGCCACACACTTCAGTATTACAACATACCTAGGAAGGGGTCTAGTCCCATGTTGCCAAGTAACAGTGTGCATGTATGTGGATGGGTCTACATCAGGTTGCAGGGTATACATGCCCCAGTGGGTCAACTGTCCATGTGGTACAGGCAATAATTGTTATACTAATCTGTGACATGTGTTCAACTGTACCTCAGATATGTCAAAGCCATGGTGTCACCACAGTGCCATACCCCATTGTGGAATATGACTGCAGACCATCCTCGTGCTGACACATGTACACCCACAACACAAATGGATAACATTATAAAGACCACAATCAACCAGTGTTACCAACAGCTATAATGCATCATTGCTGGATGGCTACACTAACTGACATATATGCATTACACTTTACTCCTTACAACATGTTACACTCCAGTACTGTGGTACACTGTAGTACAGTCACTGTGTTCATCAGAACCATAGTAGCCTGTCCCTGCATAGATGGTATGGATGACAGGGATGTGGCACAGGTATCATCATATGCACAGGTTGTGTTTTTGGTTTGCCAGAGGCCAAGAGTGGGCCATACATTTGACACCATGTGTGTGGGTGAGGGGTGTACCGAGGTGAACTGGGCGTGGTGATATGGAGTGTGTTGGCATGGAGTTGCCCTAGGTGTGTTTGTATAGTGTGTGGGTATGCATGCACACAGTTCTGCCATGTGGCTGCCCTATACAGGCATTTATGGACAGCTGCAGACCCTATCTGGCAGGGTGCGCATTTCACTGCCTCCAGCCACAGACACGTGGACTGTGCTTGCCAGGGGTTCCATGGGCATGTGCAGGTACAGGCTGATGATGACAGATGTGTGCTGCTACCAGGTCCCTCCTGGGACTGGCAAGGACCACATGCTTGTGGCCTGCTGTGGTGTGGTGTGGACAGTGCTCCCCCCTGCAGTGCCGGGGCTGCTACTGCCACTACCGGGAGCCCCTTGGTGTCCTAGCACATCCACGTTGATTGCCAGATGTTGGAGTTGCTGGCTTATGTCCACTCGGCTGTTGCTGCACTCCCACCACATGTTCAAGCATGGACAGACCACGGTCAATGAGAACCATCATCTCACCAGACCATCTATCCAAGAACTCAGTTAATGCATGGATGGCACCATCCAGTTCATGGGCATTGTCACTTGCAGATGTGAGAGAAGCCCTCTGCAGCCTTAAGCCCTGTCTGGTGTAACATTCTATGCATGCCTGTGCCTCCATGACAGCCTGAAACATGCACCTGCTGGTACCAGCTATGTTGCCTCTGCCAGGGGCATGATGTCCAGCGACCCTACCATGAGCACCTTGAGACATTTGCCTATGTGGAGCCCTGTCAGACATCCAGCTATGCCTGCTGCGACCAGACACAGTAGGCATGGTTACCACACTTTCCTTTGCACAGCCACCAAATGCCAGCTGTCCCTCCTCTATGGCCACTGGTGATGGGGTATGTATAGGCACTGAATCTGTGTGCTGGGTTGGGGTGGTTAAAAGCGGGATGTCAAATGATGGTGCTGTTTCAGTCCCTGACAACCCCACCTTTGCCTCAACAGTACTATCATAATTTTCGGTGTCTATATGGACACCAACATCAGATTACATGCAGGAGGGACCCTGACCCACCTCACAACCTGTGGGGGAAAACAATAAATGCACTTTAAAACCTGTACAGCATTGCCTAACAGTACACACACACAAATGCACACACCACCATAATACCTACCTGTCTGTGACTTTACAGACAGTCCCACATATATGTCCATGTGTACCCCATCCTGCATCACACTTGGTAACACACACACATTGATACCACTCATTAACATATCTGTCCTCTAAATGCCTATGCAAGTGATCACAACACAAGACCTGTTACTACATTACCTGCCTGACCTATGTGTAGAGGTTTTATATGGCCTCACTGCTGTCATTCGGTGTTCACCCTGTGTATGTCCAGACACCATGTGCATGGCCTCTATATGTGTGGGCTACTATGTTCACTCCATAATATCATGCACTGGTGTGTCATATGTATGTAATGCTCAGTACATGCCAGATATGCTGCTCAATCTGCCTATCATGTGACAACTGTAATATATGGATACACTCCCTGGTGTTGACTAATAGGTTCATAGGTTCATACTAGGCTATCTGTCCTAGGGCATTTACAAGCCTAGCCAGAGTGTGGTTGGCTTTCGCCACCCATTTTAAATGAATTTTGCTATGCCCTTTTTTGAGGTTAGTATACTGTGCCTCTGTCTAACAGTGACACAGAAGTGATACCCGGAGTTTAATAGGTTCATAGGTTAGTACTAGGCTAACTGCCCTTGTGAGCCATTTTAAGCCTAGCCAATTATCTCCTGTGAGATTCAAACCCTGTACCTTGTATTTGTAAGGCAAACACCTTAACCATTAGGCCACCCTCCCAACCCCTTACTTCCCCAATGCATCTGTAGTGCTGCATACGTGGATTGTAGGTGACCTCTCTGCTGAATGTGATATTAAGGGTGTACCTGGTGTCTACCTTCCCTCTCAATGCCTGTTCCATGCTACAGACCATATTATACTATCAGCTGTCCTGTGATTACATACATGACAAGTATCCCTGGTGTGTACTGTGGCAGTCCATGTCCATGTACTGCACGATCCTAAAGGGAGGTACTGCGGTATGAACACCCCACAATCACACATGTGCATACATGGCCAGGCACACACACACACACATGCATGCACACACCCATCCTACATGCATCAACCTCTCTCCACTTCACCAGAGTGACCCTACAGGCAAATTAACTGCCCATCAGGATGCACAAACGCACACACAGGTGAGGTTGCACAATGATAGTACACAGAGTCCTCCTATTACCCATCTGTCAACATGCATAACATATGCTACCCATATTAATGGTTAATCCATGCTAGCAACAGTATACATTTATTTATTTATGTATTTATTTACATTTGTTTACCAGAAAATTCTGACTGGATGCAGGTCCTTTTTCAGCGGATGCCCGGGGAGAAAAGCTCCACATCATGTACATGATAAATAGAGATACAAAGTTGCAGCAATAGTAAACAACATTACAGGTTGTTTGCTTTAATACAATAACAAGATATTGATTATCAACAGTATATACAGTAAATGTTGCAAGTTAAGATAGTTTCTTGTTGTTTATAATATTAGTAACAAAGTTGTCAGACAAGATTTTAAAGTATGTCAAGACAACTAGCTAATTCTGACTGTGGTTAGTAGTGGCAGTAGTATAGTTGGGTTAAGAATCTAGGTGGGGGGGTAAGGGTGGGGGGGTGTTAGTCTGGATTAGAACAAGGACAAAGCCAGTGCAAATCTAAGTGGAATATGAGCACAGTCTTGAAAAGACTGCTGGAAAGTAGAGTAGTTATAGAGGGTGGAAGATTGTTCCAAAGTTTAGATATGGTACATGAAAATATGGCTTCTCCTGCTTTGTTTTTGGGTTTGATGACAGTGAGTTGATTTTTGTTGCTTGATCTTAGGGGCCTAGTAGAGTGGTAGGGTTGGAGAAGGGTTTAAAGGGAAGGGATGTTATGGGGGTGGTTAATAAGTTTATGAGCAAGGGTGAGTTGATTAAAGTGAAGGAGTTGTGGAAGTTCTAGACAGTTTTGTTCTTTAAGGGAGATACAATGATGGCTGCAGTAGGAGGTTCCAGTGGAAAATTTAGCAATTTTGTTGTAACAAGCATCCAGCATGTGTAGGTCTGTCTGTCCAAAGTTGGTAAGTATGGGGGATGCATAGAGTAGGGTGGAGATTAGCTAGGAATTGGCTATGGAGATTCTAGCCGCCTTGGTTAGGAATTGGCAGCTTCAATATAATGCACCAAGTTTCTTGTGATTTTTTATTGTGAGAGATATGGGGGTGTCAAATCTAAGTTTGTTGTCTATTTCCACACCAAGTAATTTTGTGTGTACTGATGGAGAGATTATGGTATTGTCTTTGGTGAGAATGTTGAAGTGAGGGGTGTTTTGGGTGGCTTTGGAAGGTTGGAACAGGACTTTTGTCTTACTTGGGTTGAGTAGGAGCTGAGCACTGGATATCTAGCTTTCTACAGAAGAAAATGATTCCTGTGTGATTTGTTGTAGTTCTGGTAGAGTGGGGGCATTGCAGATGAGAGTGGAGTCATCTGCATACTGTATAAGAGATGCTTGTGTGGTGGCAGTATGTAGGTTGTTAGTAAAAAGTGAGAATAGCAGAGGGTCAAGGATAGACCCTTGGAGAACTCCGAGAGTAACTGGGAGGTGAGGTGATAGGTTATCATCCCAGATTACTGATTGCTGGCATCCGTGTAGATAGCTGTGTAACCAGCTGCAGGCTGATTGTGAGAAGGAAAGGTTGGGGAGAGTAGAGAGTAGTAGCTCATGGGATACCATGTCAATGGCCTTTGAGAGATCTAGAAATACTGCAGTAGAGAAGAGGCCATTGTTTTGTGATGAAGTATAGTCTTGGTGAAGGAGAGCAGAGCGGAGGTAATGCTGTGGTATGGCCTGAAACCATGTTGGGTTTTGGAGAGGAGATTATTAGCTAGGAGGTAGTTGGAGACCTGGGTGTTGATACATTTTTCAAGTATCTTGGAGAGAGGGGAGAGGATAGCAATGGGGCAGTAATTAGAGAGATCGGTGGAGGGGGTGCCTTTGTGGAGGGGAATGATGTTGGATATTTTCCATATCGAGGGAATATAGCCTTCTGAAATGGAATGGTTGATTAGAATTGAAATTGGTTAGGCTAGTGTATCAGCTGCAATTTTTAAGTATTCAGAGGGGGGGGGGTTTGTCAGCTGCAAGTTTGGTGGGTTTAAGTTTTGACAATAGTCTTTTTATGTTGGAGGTAGGTTACTGAGGTGAAAAAGAGAAGAAGAGTGGGGAATTTAGGGTTAGGAGTTTGGGGGACTGTTGTAGGGAAGGGTTGTTTATTTAGAGATGTTATTGTTTCAGTGAAGTGTTTGTTGAAGGATTCAGCAATACTGCTGGAGGAGGGGGAAATGGATGGCTGGGGGGTATCAACCTTCCCTGGGTGGAGGATAGTGTTAATAGTGGACCAGAATTGCTTAGGGTAGTGGTTGGTAGAGTTTAGGGTGGATTTATAGTAAAGGATTTGTCTAATTTTATTTGCTTTTTGGCTTTATTGTGCAGTTCAAGGAATGATTACCTATCTGAGATATTTTTTGTTAGTCGACAGTCCTCCCAGGCCTTATCTCTGGATTTCATTAGGGATCTGGTGGTCTTTTGTAACCATGAGGCATGCCTGGATCTGACTTTGACATTTCTTACAGGTGCATGGGTGTTTAGGATGGAGAGGAACGTACTGTTGAAAAAGTGAACAGCCTCATCTAGGCTGAGGTATTTTAGTGGTTACCAGTTGATTTTTTGCAGGGAGGAGATGAAGGAGTTGGGGTTGAAGTTGGACTTGTTCCGTATTTGCCTATGGATACTGGATGTAGAGACTGTTTGTGTGGTGCCGAATTAGGAAAGTGGGGGTGTGGTCACTAAGACTGTCAGGTAAGCAGCCTGCTAGGTAAGAGTGAGGGGCTTTGTTGACTAGGATCCAGTCAAGTAAGGTATGATTGTTAGGGCTTTTGTTGATTCTGGTAGGGGATTGGATGAGTTGAGTGAACCCATGGAGATTAAGGTGAATGGTTGGGAGATTGCTATTACAGGATAACTAGTTGATGTTAAAGTCGCCAAGAATTATGGTTTCCTGGGGTGGAGATGGAGTAGCCCAGTTCAAGAGATTTTCTAGGGGTGTAATATTTTGCCTTGGTGGGAAATAGCATCCTATGATATTGATTGTTTTATCTGGGATTAGTTTGAGATTGGCATAAAGGATTTCTTTATTGTTGTGGTGAGGGGCAGATGTGTTCAGGACTTGAATATTGAGGTGATGTTTAAATATCAATGTTACACCACCGCCTTTTTTGGACAATCTGTCTATGCGAAGGATGTACTGAGGTGCAAGTATTTTTTCACTTTTGATGTGAGGTTTGAGCCAAGTTTCAGTTAGGAAGAGAATATCTGGGGAATACATGCTTATGCTGGCATGTAGTTCTTGGATTTTATTGCATATGCTTCTGATGTTTAGGGACATTATAAGTAGGTCTTTTTTTTGTTGGCTAGGAGTTGAGTTGTGGGGGGGGGGTTGCTTGAACTGCGGTTTGTGGTTGGGTTGGATTTGGCAGGACCAGGGTTTGGATGGATGTCTCTAGCGAGGGCTCATTTATAGAGGGTGTTTAGGATGTATTTTATATACATAGTAAATTCTTATGGCATCTTAGGGATATTTTATTTTTGATTGTGTTTGGTGTTTGGTAATGGAGTGTGTGTATTGGGAGGATGTTTGTGGTGGCAGGGGTTGTGTAGCTATAGTGTAAATGTTTGAGGGAGGGTGTTGAGAGAGTGCAGTGGAAGCTGTTGGGGCATGTGACTGTGGAGCCTTGGTAGGATGTAATGTGAGCTAGAACTACGAAGGTTAGGATTGTTATTATATTAGGTAGCATGATTGTGTTGGATGTAGGGGGAGGGCGTGACTAGTGGTGTAGCCTAATTGGTGGTAATTAGGGGTGGGGTTAAGTATAAGAATAAATGTAGAGGTACTGGGGGGGTGGGTAGGAATAGGGGGCAGGGAGAGAGCTAAGTGAGCGTAGTGAACGGAGCGGGCTAGAACCCCCCCCCAGGCTAAAGATTGCAGAGTAAATCTCTAAATAGCCAAATTGTTAGGAGTTATTAGAATCTAGTAGGGATAAACAATATATAGGCCTAATATCAGCTGTGTCCTTTCTGGGTAGATACCTAGTTTGAAGCAGACAAAAAGTGGCAGTTTAAGTACCTTTTTGCCTCTATTTTACAAGTGGGCAATTCCAGTGTATCTACTGGGTTACCTTTTTTTTTGCCTAGAGCTTTATCTTGGTTTACTGATAGCTAAAAAAAAAAGTTTAACTGGAGAATGTATTTACAGCTGATGGGGGTGGGGAGCAGCTGCTTTCCCTAGCCATGGGTAGAGCCAGTTATTTCGGCTTTAGACCAGGTACTTTCTACAGTAGCAGGCTAAGAGGGAAACATAGCCTGACACCTACAATAACTTATTTTCTTTTTAAAGCCCTTGAGTCCTTGTGGCTGATTTCTTCACTGCAGATGCAGTCAATGGCCAAGTATTCAGCAAGTGGAGAAGTTAGAGAGAACTTGTTTGCAGGGACTGTAGTCAATTAACTTATTTTCTTTTTTTTTTTTTTTTTACATGTGTGTGATGCATGTGCCGTGTCACTAGGTGATGCCCCTTCCCCTGGATACCACTGCACCCATGTACACAGTATTGCTGTGCATCTGTTCTGCTCTCTGCCATGTACTGTGCACCACACATCACAGGTGTACAGCCCATTGCTGAGTGTGTACTACTGTGTCAGTTATGTCAGCTTTAATGCTCACAGCCTCTATGTTTTCCAGCAACACATACCTGGGATGATATGTGGACAGATGTTATTTGTGAATGCCTGATGTCTTATTTACAGCTCTCAACATCAGTGGACCATGTATGACCAATCCAACTCATACACTGACAACCATCAGAGCATACCTTGGCTATGGGGGGGTGTACAATCCCTTATTGATATGATGCACCCATCCTTGATCTGCCATGGGACCACATCACTGCATATCTTCACACTACATGAGCCCGATATGTGACATATGTCCTGTACTTTTACATGCAGTGTCTACGGAATGTGTTAGGTGTGCAGATGCTGACCACGATGCATACACACTGCGTGGGCATATGTGTGCACACCTTTACCATTATGGTTCATCGCACCTCTTGTTGTGTGTACTTCAGCAGTCACTATGCCTGGCAGGGGTATACCAGTGTGGGCCATCTGCATTTGCCAGTGTATGTTCGGTCTGCCCTACACATGTCTCCCTAATCTGCATAATTGCAAGGTCTAGTCATGTGCACATCCTTGGTGTTCCACACTGCCATCACTATTGCTGTGGGGGTAGGGTTACATCTGCCACAGGTCCTGAACCTGACTATGTGCAGATACAGCCATTCTTAGCATCCTTAGGATCCCTGCTGCAGTGCACTGGTGTGCCATGCTGACACCCCCTTCAGCCTTTTTGCAGATGCATGACAACTTTCCTGGGTGGTGTTCATAGGTTCATAGGTTCATAGATTAGTACTAGGCTAACTGCCCTTGTGAGCCATTTTAAGCCTAGCCAATCACCCCATGTGAGAATCAAACCCTGCACCTTGTATGTATAAGGTAAACACCTTAACCATTATGCCAACCTCCCACCCTCATACATCTCTGCATATTACATGCAATTGAGTCACAACCACTACTAAATGAATGTCAACTTGCTCAGACCAACCTACAGACTTACTACTGTAAATTATAATGAGAATACTACAAGTCTATGTTCTTTATCATCTAAACTGTAAAATACAGTACAGAGAAACACCACCTTTAAAGAGCTCCCAAAGCAGGACTCCTTATTTTAATGGTACAAGCCTCACCAAGCCGCTGACAGGAACTTCCTTCTGACTTAACTGTCACTTTCACCAGTAAATGCTTGACATGTAACTATCTATTCATAGCAGGCAAGTTTCACAATAAAACTCAGCAAGGCTGTCAAACACTGAAGAATTCACCATGACATACTCAGTTTCCCAAGTTTCAGCCTCCCAATAAAAAAAAATAAATAAATAAAAAGAAAAAAGTGAGATACCCAAGTAAACAGCTTGATATTTCCACTTTCACAGTAGCCCAAGCTACAGAAATGGTCTCAGTTTATTATAATCAGTTATGTAGACCTGGAAACAATGTTTAAGAGCATAAGAAAGTTAAAATCCTAGTTTAACACTGAAGATACAAAGTGAAAGAGTTGACAGCATTAAATAAGAGCAGAACAGACGAGTGGTCATCATCGAAGTGATACAGCTGAAAGCATTGCAAGTGGTTAATGTTAGGAAAATGAGAAATAAAAACAACGGAAGGAAACTCTGGAGTAGAAGATCAGCCAACTGGGAATTCACTCGAAAGCAAAAAATAATTTGCTAGGTCAGAAGCAACCTCAACTGAGATCATCACTCTATTCACTCAGCATGCCAAGGTCACAGTTTTTTGCCATTTAAATGAACAGCCAATGTCACTATAAAAGGACCCAGTGTAGACACAAGTAGAAAACTCAGCTGGGAAGAAGCATGTTTGTAATGTGGGGATGGAACCATTAAGGTCTACTATACACATTAATGAATGCAACTTTCACAAAGTGTAAGCTTTGGAACCTTGCTGGCTAGGATTACATAGGCCCTTGGGCTGATAGCCTAGTACCTACCTATAAACATATGAACCTAAGTAAGCCCTACACACGTGTGTCACTTTGCAGTGTCCCATACACTGAACACATGTTACAGCCTAGTCCCAGCTGATAATGTGGACCACTGTAATGCCTTATGCCATAGTGTATCTCTGCAGCAGTTGCCATTGTCCTACAGTTATATACACTGGTGTTGCACTGTAAATGGGTGTTGTTCCATACATGTCCCTACTGTAGGCCATGTCTCCCACCATTATGTTACTCTCTGTGGACATATTCCACAATGACAGGATGTTAGTTATCATGCAGGTGTCTGACATACCCTTCCAATACCCCATCATGGTCACCCCTTTGATGCTGTGAATTTCACAGCAACAATATGTGCACATGTATAGCATGCATTCTGGGTAGGTGTGTTAGATGTGTGCATGGAATATACCATCGTCATTACATGCCCGGTGTATTGGCAAGCATCTACATAAACCATACTCACCAGCTACAGGCTGCTGCCTTGGTGGTATCCCGGATGGACCTACATAAGAGGGTGAGAGATGCAAAGTCAGTGGCCACACCTGTGGCATTGCTACAGGGTGGGTGCAGTATTACAATACATCAACAGTACATTTCCACAATACTATCACATATGGACATCTATTTATTACTACTATGCAGCAACAAAATATATCTATGACATGTCAGATATGCATGATCTACCTGTACCAATGCAGATAAATACACAACAGTGGTCTACTGATGTGCCCTGTGGCCTTACCTGCATACTCCTTGGCCAGTGTGTGGGTGGCGCTCACCTCAATAAAGGTGTCTGGCGGTTGGTTGCTGGCCAGATGGGCATATTCCTCGAGGCTGCCCAGGAACTACTCCACATGTGTTGGGGGGATGGATGTCATGGCCCCCTGTGGTGAGGGGATTCCCCCCCAGACTGCAGCAGCATGCTGATGGGCATGGCAAAGTAGGTCAGAACAATGATGCTGGACCTGCTCATAACTGTGGTTATGCAGTCTGACATCATTGACCCTGTGTACTAGGTCATTCCTCAGGGAATTCCACTCCTGCTGATCATGAGCAGCCCAGACAAACAAGATCGCATAGTGCTAAAGGAGTCCATTCAGCAGGATTTCATCTTCAGCTGCTGTATAGGCTGGTAGCCTTCCATGAGACATCCTGCCTGAAATACATAAAGATGGACACAGGTGTGTGCAAGTCATGCAGCAAGGTTACCACAGTTCTTAATACATATCACTGTCACCGCCCCTCCATATCAGTGTCAACAAACTGTACACACAACTCAATAGGTATGGCTACGGCATACCTACCAGTGGGGCAGATATTGCACTGCACCACACTTTGTGAAACGTGTTTGTAGCCATGTTCCCTGTGTGGACACTATCATTGCTGGCCTGTTACAGACTATTCACCTGCATGCCATTGGCAGGGACACAAGGGTTCCATATATGCCTCTGGTATGCTTGCTATGTGTTTGCTGCACATCTGACATTCTGTGTTAGTGTGGTTATCTATACATGCTGTTGGACATGTTCTGGGATTGTGTAGACTATTACTACTGACATATATTCTATAACCATAACACAATAGCATTTATATATACTATTGGCCAGCAGAACCACATCTCCAAACTCATCTGCCCATGTTATCAGGCCACATCACATGTGTGACCCACCCTGGGGCCTCCTCATGTACTGGTCCAACAATACAGTCAGGTGGAACCAACCCAGGAGATGTTGTCCTTCCCTGGGAGCACACACAGGCATGTTCCTGTCCCCTGAAGTCAGGTCCAGGGTCTGTTCCATAATGGGCTCCAAAGACACACGTGGGATGTGCTACATCAACCTGAGGCACCCAGTACACATTCACAGGGCCCACATGCTCCTCTGGCTCAGCCTGCATTCCAGGTGCCTTCGAGATGTGGACTGATGTTGTGAGTATCAGTGGGTGGGAGGCTTGTTCCCATTGTGCCCATATTGGGGCCTATGGGACATCCACATCACAGACCACACACACCATCCAGGGTTTTTATACATGACACATACCACCCCTGTAGGCTGTCCTCTATATCTACCAACCCTGACCACCTCCACAACTATACCTACCATACTTCTCCATATTCCCATGCCATACTTAACAGACAAGGGCAATGTGGTCCCAACAAGGGGTTCACATGTGACATATCCATCTATGTTGCACACACTGACAGCTGTAAATATCTGTGTGTATTGCTGTTTCCTCGCACAAAGCATGCAGCACTGTGGTAGTAATATAGAGGACATGTATTTACATGCATATATGTTTGTGTGTGCGTGTTTGTACATATGTAGATGTGCATATAGGTATATATCTGTATGTGTGTAGATATATGTGATGTATATATGTGGTCATATATATGTCTACACATGGGTAGCTGTATATTTGTGGACATACATGTAGATATATATATATATATATATATATATATATATATATATATATATATATATATATATATCTATATATATATACATATATATACATACATATATATATATATATATATATATATATATATATATATATATATATATATATATATATATATATATATATATATATATATATATATGTGTGTGTGTGTGTGTGTGTGTGTGTACACATATGCATACCTATATGTGAAGAACATTCAGACATCAGGTCCACACTCTCACAACACCTTCCTGCACAGCTGCACTGTTCTGCCTTGCTACAAAACAGACAGGTGCCACATATGGACATAGCCTGACATTAGGGGGGGTATATGAAGGGCCAGACTAAAGTTAACCCTATTACACACCTATGGCATTCCTGCATGCTACAATACAGGTTAACCTTAGTATCCTGCAAGAGGTTAGCTGTGGTACCCACGTGTCCATCATAATGGCATTACTTCCACCACCAGCTATTGGCCACGTAATATACATACTTTCCATTACTCAACACACACTATGATGGCTTACATCTTATCAGTCAGTGCTGCTCTGCACGGTTGACGGGTATGGCCGACTACCCACAGGAACAGACTCTATTGTTCTTAGCAGTTATTCAGCTGAACATCATTACAAGAACAACACCTGAATGCACATATAAATCATTCCACATCATCTATACCATTATTATGGACCAAGTACTATGGTCAGTTCCATACATATATACTTCACATACTGTTTCTGGGACTGCAGACACTTATGGATGTTTTTTTTTCTGTGCCTTATACACACACTCTCTCTCTCTCTTTCACTCGCAGTCTCTCTCCAGTGAATGGAATGAGCTGCTTTGCATAGATTGCAACATGGAATTTGTAGGTGATGCATATGATCAGGTGATGGCCTCTGCACCAATCAGTGTCTTCCACTCGCTACCTGCATACAGCATGCTGTGTAGTACTTCCAATTACCACTGTCATGGCAACCAACTACTATAAATTCATACATCTTGTGGGCATGGTCCCTTTACCTTTCCTGTATGATGGACATCCTTTCTGTGTGTGGGCAGCAGTGTTGCAGACAGAAAGTAGCAATACATCTTACAGGAGAGCCTGCACACTCAGGCCAGCTACATATTTATATGAGGTTCCAGAACTACAGACAGAGTGTGAATAGTCTTTTTGTATGCATTGTATAGCACCGGTGTTACAGGATTTGTGTGTACATACTAGTTTAACTTGGAATGCAGTCTGTCTGTATAGCTCTCAACTATGAGCCTATCCTCTTGATGGCCAGAAGTGTGCCTATTATGTTTTGTCTTTCCACCACACAGGTCTTATGTCAGATATATCACTGGCAGTGTGTGTGTGTTGAGTGCTATCAGTACATGGGTACATTCATTTCTGTTTCTAACTTCATATTCCTGACTAAGGGTATGTTTCAGACTATCCTGTAACACCAGCAACTTGCTTAGTGTATGACAATGGTTTTACACACATGGGCCTGTGTTCCAGCCTCTGTCCTCCACCTACATACCAGGCTTTGTACATATGACATGCTGTCAGGGGTTGTTATGTAGTGGGCTGTGAGTATGTCATGCTTCCATCCCTGCCATCAGTCCACTGCTTTTGTGTCCCCCACACATACTGTGGGGTTGGGTCCATATATGTGTGGGCTTCACCTACACAATACATGTGTGCCCTTATACACTCCAGAAGCCAGTGTATGTAACAGTGGTATATGGACCTGTATTATTGAGTCTGGGGGGATGCACCATAACTAACCTTGGCTGTTACAACATGTGGGGATATCAGGCGTAAGCTGCCTTAAGGTATCTGGATGCACATTATCATACAACTCACCTTGGGTAAATGCAGGCCTACTGCATCCAACCATACAGACTGTTCTGTTTGTCAGTGTGATTTTTATGGTGTCAGTTATGCCTTGTTATGTAACAGATACATCCCATTGTGTCAACTGAGGTCTTTCCCCCTAGGGATTGTATACAGAGTGTAGATAGAGGCTGCTGGACTACACATCTGCATTACTTACTGTTGATTGTTTAGTATCCTGTGGCCCAGTCTGCCTTTACTATTGTTACTACTTGCAGGCCTCAGCCTGGACAGCAACATATGTAAACCTTTCCAGACTACTGTATTAGTATAACAATTTCACAGCTGCATTACTCTGTTTATATGGATGTCAGTGTCTAAAGAGTTATATGCCATGGCATATACAACTGTAATAGTACACATTTAAAACTTTCCCATGTATGCAAACCTGTGTGTGGTGTTATATCCTTTGACCTTTCTGTGGGTATATGTTGCAGACAACAATTGTCATTTGTATGGGTGGCTCATACAGTGTCAATTTGGTAAGGTGGTAACTGTAGGCATAGTGGCTGTTATGTATTGTGTTCACCTTCAACATATGCATCTTCCTATACATATCTCTGTGTGTATATGTGTAGTTACACACACACACACACATATATATATATATATATATATATATATATATATATATATATATATATATATATATATATATGTATATATATATATATATATATATATATATATATATATATATATATATATATATATATATATATATATATATATATATATATATATATATATATGTATGTATATCTGTATCTGCATATATGTGTCTGTGTATATGTATCCTAGGGATGTTGATTGCTTCCACATTGTACATTCCCTATGGTAGCCAGACTGTACTGCATGATATGTCACTGATACCAGCCTGACATCATACAGGTGGGATGGAGTACTGTTAACATCTTGTGCCCATGTTGTGTCAGGTCCTGGTTATGGGATCTGCAACAGTTGATAGTGTATTGCAGGGCAGACATATTTGGCTTTGGGTGGGGGGAATACCTATTGTACAAGACGTATGTTGTTTCGGCACCCTAAATGCCATTAATGGTGCATGTGGACATATATGTTTTTTGTTATGTTCCCATTTTTATCTACAGATGTATGTCTAGATATACCTATATAGATATATATCTGCTTATATATATATATATATATATATATATATATTATATATATATATATATATATATATATATTATATATATAGACATATATATGTAGACATATATATTTATAGACGTATGCATATGAGCTACATATATAGATATGTATATATCTATTTAGATATAAATATATGTACACACACACACACACACACACACACACACACACACACACACATACATCCACATGTTTAAATACATTTCCTGTACTGTTGAATGACTGGGCTGGATGATATGTTTTTGAAAACATCAGTTATGTGTATCTGACATGGCTTAGTGGTAAATCATGTTGGCTATGGTGTTCAGGGTCCTGGGTTCGAGCCTTGCAGAGGCTGTTTATTTTGTTGGTGGGCAGAACAAGTGCCGTTGGATACAGAGTTATTAAGGCACTTTTATGCAGTTGTAAGCAGGTTTGTGTGGGTTTGCGTGGAGGTAAGCATTGCTAGCTTCAAGTTACAGTTTCTTATTCTCAGCTGAATTGCTTATCCTGTGTAGGCATTGCTTACCCCAATGCAAACAGGATTACACCAGCTTACTGCTGCTTAAAAGTGCTTACTCCCTTTTACCCCCATGCTAATTTCTTTAAAAGAAAAGAAAAAAGGGTTGATAGGAAAGTGGTGAAAAAGGGGCACAAAAAGGGAAAGACAGTGGGAAAAATAGCTAAGGATGTGCAGGAGGGTGTAGGGAAGGTCCATAGCTGCCCATTTCTTGTACAGCAACAGCTGTGCATATACACTGAATTTGGAGTTAGGTTTGGACACTCAAACCCTTGAGAGAGGTGCGAGGTCAACAATAATATGTTGTGATGCCCATTCAACCAGATTACATGTGTCCAGTGGACATGAGTGTGAAATGGACAGCTATGTAAAACGCAATATTTTTTTTGGGGGGGGAATAGATTGCCCGTTTTTTCATGTAGAGTGAGATGTTGGGGAGGGATATTAGGTATATTTGGGGAGGTAGGTTGGGTAGGTTAACAGACAAGACAAACAAGATGCATAAAGGGGTGGTATATGACACATGATGGGGGTAAACACCTTGATGGGGAGGGGTGTTGGAAAATCAGAAGCCCATGAGCCCCCTAGTGGAAACAGTGGGACTGAGATCCCCACCCATGGGCAGTCACCACTGCACCTTCACAGCCCGAAGGTGGTTGTGCTGGGGGCTGAGTCAGAGATCCAGACCAAACCTCTAGTCACAACACATGGCCCTCAAGCTGGCATAGAAGATCTCCAAACTGCTGATTGAGCTCTCTACTCACCATGACCCGCACCTGGCAATGGGTGACATCTTCCTATCTGAACCCACTCCCAGGGGGGGCAAGCCCCATCCCCTAAGACAGTTCACCCAAATGTGGTGCAGGACCAATGGACAAGGAGGTCCTGGGTTGTGCCCCAGAAGTGCTGGTGCCCAGTGCCACAGCCAGCTGAAGAAGGACAAGTGGGTGCTCTGGGACCCACATTCCCATACATGCTATGGTGTTTATGGTGTATCAACATATGTGGGTTAGTAATAGTAAACACATTCCATGGTTAGGTATGACAGCATGCATAGATATTCCCATTAACCCAGACACCAGATACGGAACATAGCAAACGGAACACATGCATATATGGGACCACAGTGGTAATAACAACAGCATGCAGGTACATTGATGGCATCATGCCGCCAATGTTGGAGTATTTCAACATAGCACGTGCATAGAAACAGATTTAAATAATATCAACTAATATGACATATGTCCCAACATAACAGTGAAGTCATCACATAGCAGTTAAGGTGGGTATTTAGTTTATTGTTGAAGATATGGTGGGGGGGAGAGAAAGATGTCTGTTAACAACTAGTATATTCCTGTAGTTCACATTACTTTCCTAGTTAGTGCTGTTATCTGTACCTTACAAGTACTACTGCACTACCCTATTGCCTTAGTTTGGGCAGTAATATGGCTGTTGTCATCTTTATACATGAACTGGTTTTACCTGCAGTATACACCTCTTACCTGGTATACCTGTGGAGGAAATGTTTGTTAACACTAACTAACTATTTCTACACATACTCCCAGATTCCAGGTTGATGTTATGCACATATCTGTCCCTCCCTTTTTGCACAGACTCTGGCTATGTCTTGACCAAATGCAGGTGAGTCAGGACATATGTAGACTATTGCCCTCTTCAACCTTTAGTGACTTACAACACTCTTATACAGGATTTCCTAGACAGCTATATTTTGTAGCACAGTGTGGGCGACAGTGATCAATGATACCTTATTATTCAGAGCAACTGCAACACTCACAATTCCATACAATACCAGAGTAAATAGTACCAGTACAGGGTATCAAGCTTTTATTTCTCGGCCCGTGTTCATATCTGATGTACCTGTGGGAGCAAAGTTTGTTAACACTGCCTGAGTGTTACCACACACAGTACCAGATTTCACATTAGTATTATGCACATTCACTCTGTTACTGTACACACTCTGGTCACAGCTTGACAGCATGTGGATATAGATAGGACATAAGTGGCTTATTACTCTCATAACAGTTTCGGGAGTTGCTACAGAGACAAGTTTGTTCTCATAGATATGTGACAATCAGTTCTATTTCCTGTTTGCTGCCTAAACATCTGGGATCATCCCACTGACATCCCTGGTGGACAGGGTTACAGTCAGCAGATATGGGCCCATATACTGGACATTCTGGACTTATCTGTACACTTGTGGGTATGATTCTGTATGCAGCCAAATTCCACTCCCAGGATTCAGACCATGGCTGTATCTGCTAAAACTAAAACACTGTCCATCACAATTGTGTGTGCTATATAGATATTACTGTATATCTCCAATCTGCTTTCTGTCTTATAATTCTCCTATGGTTTTACATTCTGACTTTGTATTACAGCAATCTTATACAGGACTTCCTAGACAGTTATATTGTGTAGCACAGTGTGGGTGACAGTGATGAGTAATACCTTATTATTCAGAGCAACTGCATCAGTCACAATGCCGTACAATACCAAAGTATACAGTACCAGTACAGGGTATTGTTATTTTATTTCTGGGCACAGTGTTCATATCTGACAGACCTGTGTGAGCAATGTTTGTTAGCACTACCTGAATGTTGCTGCACACAGTACCAGATTCAACATTGCTATTATGCACATACATCTCACTCTGTTACTGTACACACTCTGGTCACAGCTTGACAACTTAGGGGTGTAAATGGGACATGCGTGGCTTATTACTCTCATAAGATTTTGGGGAGTTGCTAGTGTGCAGCTTTATTCTCATAGATGTGTGACAATCAGTTGTATTTCCTGTTTGCTGCCTATATGTCTGGGATCATCCCACTGATTTCCCTGGGGGACAAGGTGACTGGCAGCAGATATGGGCAATTTACTGGACATTCTGGACATATATGTATAGTTGTGGGATATGATCCCGTATGCAGATTTCTACCACTCCCAGGATTCAATCCATGGCTGTGTTTGTTAAAAATACAACAGTTCACGTCTCAGTTGAGTGTGCTATTTGGATTTTGCTGTCTGTCTTTTCACTGTTTTCTGTCTATGTGTCTCTCAGTTGTACTAATTGACCTATGGGGATTACACTAGTCATATACAGACATTCCTACACATTTTATTTATGTTGCACAGTGTGGGTAACAGTGCTTAATACAACAGTACTATTAAGTGATTGCAAATCTACATTACCATATGATACCATAGTATACACATGCAGCCCAGCAGTTAGACCTTTACTGTCAGGCTATTATGCTTTTATTTGCATACAAAATATATGAGACTCTTCCTGCCATATTCTCCAGTGTATGCTGTACTTGCCTTAAACAATACAGGTTTTATACTGTCAATTACCTTACTAATGCTTTTAGATTTATTTCCTATGACAGTACATGCAATAGTATTACTGACCTGCCTTGCATCGCAACCTCTGCAGGTGACAGCCATGGGCCTTCTGGTTCATGGCCTGCTCGCTTGCTGCTGTGAAGGACATAAGAGGAATATTTAACTATACCTATCCATAATATACATGAGCTGGAAATTATTACACACATAGTGGAGGGATACTTGCACACAGCTGGGACAGCCCCTGCTGTCCTAGCCTCTTGGATCCACTGATCCAAGAGATTCCTCTTACACCACTTCAGGTCAGCATAGTGATGCCAGACCTGCTCACCAGTTCAGGGTGTGCCAGTGGCACTGGTGAGGTCATGGCCGAGATGGCCCCAGGCTTCCGTCTTATATTGGGAACCCTGGTACTGGACCTGCAGCAGTCTCTGCTCATGGTCTTTGACAAGGAATCCTGCCATGACTCTGGACACCTGGATGCCCCAACACTCCACCTGGAAGTGCACTCCCCTTCCCCTTTCAGCCATGGTGCCTGCAAGGGGAATCTACAACCAGTTATGAGATGTATTCCCACCTGTTGGGTTTAAGTAGGGCCGAATTCCCACACTTTGCCATCATTTGCTGGTTTTGAGAAAGCTAAGCTATGGGCAAACCTGCTTACCTAAGTTTGGCATTGTTTAAAGGAGTATACCACTGGGCATATTGAGTTAGCTGGCCTACACATTGCTTACACCAACTAAGCTGGCCTATGTAATGCTTAGCATTGCTTAATATTTAATTTGCATTATATTTGCTTTTTGGCATTGATTTATTATTCATTACATCTTATATATATATATATATATATATATATATATATATATATATATATATATATCCATGATTCATGTGTACTTACACTGTATGGGGTCCTTGAATTTAAATGGGGACTTCAACACTCTATTACAATTACACCTTACATCTGGGCTTACTGCTGTACTCCAATTCACATATTTACTTTATGTAGTGGGTTATAGAACATTTGACTGTATACTGATTCCTTTCACATATTCAGTTTGATTTTACTATAGTAAGGATTTGTTTGGTGATATCTCATTCTTATGTACTGTTGTGATGGCTTGGTGGATAACTATTTTGACTATAGTGTATAGGGTCCTGGGTTCAAGACCTGCAAGGATGTTTATTTTGTTGCTGGGCAGAACAAGGACCCTTGGATACAGAGTAATTAAGGCACTTTTATGCAGTTGTAAGTGAGTTTGCATGGGTTTGCGCAAGATTAAGCACTACTAACCACCAGTTAATGATGCTTACAGAGTGTTAGATTCAATATTGCTTAACCTGTGTGTGCATTGGTTACCCCCATGCAAACAAGCTTAAACCCTCTTACTAGTGCTTACATATAGCTCACTCATGCGCAATACCAGAAATTTTCATGGAATGCAAATTTCAGCATAAGTAGCTGAAATTTATGCTAATAAAGATAAACAACACAGTGGAGTGATAAAAGTCTTAAACACAACCATGTAGACTCCATATCCGTGTTGGTAGTGTCCATGTACAGGAGTCTACATGGAAGTAAGGGCTTGTAAAAGTCCAGAAATATGGACATTCTGCCCATGAAAAGGTAAAAACACACATTTAATGGGAGATGTATACACTGCAGATGTCCAAAAGCATTAGGGGGAAGTGTGTCAGATAGGTAAACATTTAAAATATTTTTTACCTCATGTTGGCACAGTGCACTTTTTGCCACAAAAGGATTTAAATATGAATACCAGAAATGAAATTTGAAAGAGATGTATAATGTATGTCACAATAGGTAAAGTAATACCCTGAATTGTGTCTCTAAAATCGTACTCCAATGCTGTTGCTGCATGCCAGTGAGCACATATCATTTCCCCTTTCCCCTGAAGAGAAGTTCAGCAATATACAATGGTTCTACCATGTAATGCACTACCCTGAGGTACTGGGTGCCATAGATTGCACTTGTGTACATATGAAGGCACCATCTGGTGAGCAGGCTAGAATCTACATTAACTGCATGGGATACAACTCCATTAACTGCCAAGTCATCTGCAATGCCCAGGGGATTATCTTGAATGGCAACCCTGGCAGTTATCATGACTCCCATATCTGGCACACATCATAGCTGTACAAGATGTTTGCTAGGGGGGACATACCACAGGGCCATTTACTGGGGGATGCTGACTATGCCCTGGAACCATGAATGATGACACCCATCAGAAATGCACACACACCCACAGAATAATGCCATAATGATGCACATGCACAAACTAGGAACATCACAGAGAGTGTGTTTTGGCATCTGAAGTCATAGTTTCTGCGCCTAGATATGTCAAGTGGAGCCTTGCAGTATACTCCACACACAGGTACACAAATATTCGCAGTATGTGCTATGCTCCACAATCTGATCCTGTGAAAACAGCTGCAGCAGGATCAGCAAGGGAAAAGAACACTCATCTCCCCACCAATGCCTAGGTCACCATAGTCACAGGAGTTCTTGGAGGAGGAACCCGCAGCTCATGTCTCTGTAGGCAGATGTAGGCGTGCTCAGTATGCCCTTGCTTTGGCTAAAAGACAACACATAGCACATTCACTGACCACTTAAGGACCTATGGACTAATTCCTCTCTCCTACTCATATACATACATTAAAACTAATGCCAGGCAACTCACACAACCTGTACCTATCCATGTATTGGCTGTGTACTGCTTGCCTCAGACAGAGTCATCCCTGAACTACAGTTCATAGGTTCATAGGTGTTTACCAAAAGGGCCTTTTAAGCCTAGCCATGCATCGCAAATCTCTGACAAATTCTGATACCTTGGTAAATGTAAGCATCAGCCTGGAGAATGAACCATTTATAGGTTGCCTGTGTGCATTAGAGACATAGGTGCCAAACCAGGGATGAATTTCCAGTTTCCCATCCAATTGTCCAAGTTGCAATTGAATTGGGATAGGGAAGAGCTCTGCTCCACATGGATGGGGAGCCTGTTCCATAGATGGGTAGTCTGTGGGACACATACCTATCTCTCCAGTAGGTCCTATTTATATCACAAGAAAGGTTTAAGTCTTTAGAATGGATATTTCTGGTACTGTTTGTTTTGTGGCTATGCAGGAGGTCCATCAGAGTGGGGTTTGACAATGCCCTATATGCCATCCATAGATCTCCTGTCAAAAGCCTGTAGGAGACAGAATACAGGGATAGGGCCTTGAGGTGGTCTGCATAGGACATATTACTTACTCCCTGTATTCTTTTAGTAAGGAACCTCTGTGGATATTCTAATTGTTGGATATGCCTGGTTAGGTACATACCAAAGGGTGCATTGCACTGAATGATAGGTATGATAAATGGCAAATGCAATGGAACAATGAATTCCTTGACTAAGAAGCCATACCATTGCTTATAATTTGTGCAATATAGAATGATTTCCTCACCATTGTAGACACATGATGATCAAAGGCTAGATTACTGTCTATGAATGTCCCTAAGATACTGAATACTGGGTCAGCTCTAAGGGGTATGTTGTCAATATGATAGTTACCAGGGATGGATGACTTCCCAAAGGATACTACTATGCATTTCTTGGCATTTAGTTTTGGTTCATGGCTCTAATACCAGTTGTTTGTCTGTGACAGCCCATCCTGGAGAACATCTGTGTCAGTGTGAGATTCAATGATAGCTCCTAGTTTGAAATCATCTGCAAATTTAGTCAGCCAGAGACCAGTAACATTGGCCTTGACATCTGAGAAGTAAATGCCAGAAAAGTGCTGTCCAGGGACTGATCCCAGAGAGAATCCACTTGTGACTGGCCACTTTGTAGAGGTGGACTCCCCAATTCTAACTTCTTGGGTCCTTTCTGTGAGCCAGTTGGCTATCCACGGGCTGTGTCAAACACTGCATTTGCAAGGTAGATCTTGTAGAGTATTATGATATATCATTTGTATCTAAGAACATGGTACAATATGCAAGTAAATAGTGGTGTATATGTACAAAAATTAAAGTAAAATGAGACTACTGACACTATTTTACATGTAAGTGTCCAGTTGTAATTAGTAGGCCTCATGCATGAAACCTTCATACAGTCCTACTGCAGCAGATTACTGGTACATCATTCAAGACAGAAGTTAGAAAGTGAGGCTACACATTGCAGTGGCTGACTTCAGACCTATCTGTATCCTAACAGTAAATGTGGTTTGTTCCCCACCCCCAATACAGGGGTCTCCCCTTGTAACTGCCATAACAGTAACTCATGTATGCTACCCCAAACCCACAGTATATGGGTGTTTGTCACAGTTATTATCCCCCACATTTCCAAGAGACTACTATACATTTGGTCATACATAGTATGTGTTAGGTAACTCATGTATAGCAGTGTACTTTGTTATGTAGGTGGTTGTGTGATGAATGATCACTTTTCTGGCAAGCTGCTTATGTGGCCAAAAGAACTAAGGCAGCCATCTTGCTGATGAATCTGTAATACAGATGAGGGTTTGAATCCTGATATAAGTATAGGTTTTGGATGTGTACTAGCAATAGGTTGTGTTTTCAGACTGTGACTCTGTGTCCCATACTGTTAACAACTTTGTCTTGTCTTAATATCCATTTGTGTGATACGTCTCATGTTTAAAACCTTTTTGATAAGGCTTAACCAGTTTGCATAGAGTGTAGCAGTGCAGAAATAGTCAAAGAGGAAATAAGTTTTATGTCTGACTGCCAACCACAGAGACGAGAATCAGATAATACTGACCTAGTGTATTGATAGGAGTGGGCATAGTAACAGGTATATAATACATAATAGTAAGACTTAGATGTGAGTGATGCATGCGCACTGCTTACCTACAAACAAACAGTAAAAAAAGGCAAAGGCACATGCTTAGAAACTTAGTTAACCATATCACAAATTGCCCTACATACCTCTCAAGCTCTTGGAGCAGGAAATCAGGACAAAGCCACAAATAATGGGGGGATAAAGACCCCAAAATAGGGATACTTTTTAAATATGTCACTTACATATTTAGAAAGGTGATAACAGGTGTTGCATTAGCATGCATTTTCTGAAGGATATGACATGTGAAATTTAAATGGCTGCCATTTATTCTAACATTATTTCTCAATGATTTGAAATTCATTTTCCAGAAAACAACAATCTTGTGTGAAACCAACTAAAAATATGAGTAAAACAAATGGACATTATGTGGAAATCTGGACAGTTGAGAGTTATGGTGCCCTATCATTATCAGACACCATGTCTCCCCTAAGACTACATGTGGAAACATTGCAAATTAAGGGTATGATATAAGTATATGTATATATATTGACAAGCCATCCCTGTGATTCTCCACCAGCAACAACAACAAGCACAGAACTCTGAGTCACCTTGAGTTTTCCACATATATCAATCACTGTAAAGTTGTTATATATGATGTGTACTCCCTTATGGACATGGCCAATTGATGGCACTCACAGGCTTGCTCATCGAAACACAGACACATAGGTTCAATAAGGGTATTGTTGTTACAAAACTAGGCTACTAAACAGTATTCATCTGCTAGGAAATTAGCCTCAGATGACACTACAAGGCAATGTGACTATGCAGTCCTCCCAAGCTGTTGTTAAACACATGGCTTGGTTATGTCATCTAGTTTAAGTTCACCTGCACTCCTAAAAAAAAATCAGACTTGAGCTATGGCACATGCATTAAGCACTCTCATATGTAGCCCATAAGCTTAGATATGTAGGGGTTAAAATCTCACTGGAGTGAACTGTCTGTGCGTGTTTATAAACAAAAGTGGTAGTGTGTACCCCAATCTGACTTTACAAATGGCATGTTTTCCATTGGTTGGTGCCTGCACATCCAGTCAAAGCAGGCCTCCAAACTTTTATCCCCAATGTGGCCTGCTGTGTCATCTACCATAAAATCATCTGCAGTCCTAATAAAGTCAGACTTAAGCTGTGGTGTGTGCATTAAGTACTCTCATTGGTAGTACGTAAACCTGGATAGGTAGGGATTCTATCCTTACTGCAGTCAACTTTGTGTGTGTGTGTGTTTCTCCATAAAGAATGTTGCAAGTGTGTATCCCACACTGACTTCACAAATGGCATGGTTTTGCACTGTTTTTTGCTTGCATAAACATCCAGTCAAGGCAGTCCTTCAAATTGTTGTCCTCCACATGACCTACTGATGTCATCTAACATAAGATCACCTGCAATCCTGTTAAAACCAGACTTGTGCTGTGGCATGTCCATTAAGTACTCTGATCTGTAATATATAAACTTAGATAAGTTGGGGGTCTATTCTCATTGCAGTCAACTGTATATGTAGGAGCTGTTGGTGGGTGTTACACAGCACATTTTACCGCAGCCTAAGGGATACTATCCTGTTATCTTCAACAGACACTGCTGATGTCATCAGTGATATTAGATTATGTCACAACAGGCCATGGTCACACACTGGCCTGACAGATGGGTAGCTATCACTTCATCCTATATAAGACAGAAGACAGAGACATTCCTGTTATTGTATGCACAAACATCATATTTGCAATGGTGATGGTGATGGACAGATTGACACATTAGATTACAGAGGAGTTTCTGTGGACTATGATTTTTGTGGATGATATTGTGATCTGCATTGAGAGTAGGGAACAGGTTTATGAGACCCTGGTGAGGTGGAGATATGCTCCACAGAGAAGAGGAACGAAGGTCAGAAGGAATAAGACAGAATATATGTGTGTGAATGAGGAGAGAGGATAAAGGAATTGTTAGGATACAGGGAGTACAGTTAGTGAAGGCGCATGATGTGAAACACTTTGGATCAACAGTTCAGAGTAATGATGAGTGTAGAAGACAGGTGAAGAAGAGAGAGGGTATGCAGGGTGGAGTGGATGGAGAAGAGTGCCAGGAGTGAGTTTTGACAGATGGGTACCAATATGACTGAAAGGGAAGATCTACAAGATGGTAGTGAGACCAGCTATGTCATATGGGTTGCAGATGGTGCCACTGACAAAAAGACAGGAGTCATAACAGGTGCTGGCAGAGTCCAAGATGTTACAATTTGCATTGTGTGTGCTGAAGATGGACACGAGTATTAACTACATATTAGAGTGTCAGCTTATGTTGTACAGTTTGGAGCCAAAGACAGAGTGGTGGGATTGTGTTGGTTTGGACATGAGCTGAGGAGTGATGCTTGGTATTTTGGGAGAAGGATGCCTAGGATGGATGTGCCAGGTAACAGAAAAACAGGAAGGCCTAAGATAAGTCTTATGGATGTAGCGACAGAGGATATGCAGGTGGTTGGTGTGACAGAATAAGATGTAGAACACAGGTAGAAATAGAAGCACATGATCTGCTGTGGCAAGTCCAAATGGTACTATCCAATAGAATAGGAAGAGGACATCTGTGTTTGGAAAAAAAAACATATGTAGACTTGTGGCAGCAGTGTACAGTAGGAGTATCTATTTGAAGGTTAGTGTGTCTGAACTTAGTTTGGGCTTTAACTATTACTTGCTCTGGATTGTGTGCAGAGGCTGTACACTTCACTTTGGCTTCATACATGAAGAAACATCAATGCACTTGCTTTTAAATAAAAATGGCTGATGCTATGTAGCAGAGCAGATCTAGCTGTCAGAACCTCTGTTGCATAACAAGCAACAATTTACCCACTTACATATCAATAACAGAGGTATTGGTCCACCTTATGAAGGGCTTCATAATGTACACCACCCAATAGATTAGTCACCTGGAAATAGCAGTCAGATCACATATACTCTTATGAACCTAAGAATCTATGGCCATGTACAGGCAAAAAAGGAACATTATACTGTGTTACCCTTCTCATGAGATTTGTCCTCATTGTTGGCATACAATCCTGAACTCTGAATATGATGGGTTGACTTTTGATGCACACCCATAAGTTTGTACTAAACAATCCTTAAAGAGAAAGTTATATGTTTTTGTGAGACACATTTAATTGTCTGAATTCACAAGCCTTACAAAGGCATCCACTATAGAGTAGATAAATTATTATGCTAGCAACTGTCTAAATGGCTACATACAATCAAAATGACAGGTACAATTATAGTCATCCTGTGCATTACACACATAACTTTAGAATCCCTGAATCCAAAAGATAGATGACAGGGATGTGGCACAGTTATCATCACTTGCACAGAGTGTTGCATGGGAGTGCAGGAGGCCTAGGCTGACACAAAAGGCTGGTGCGCACATGTGTGTGTGTGTGTGTGTGTGTGTGTGTGTGTGTGTGTGTGTGTGTGTGTGTGTGCGTGTGTGTGTGTGCATGCGTGTGCATGTGTGTGTGAGTGTGTGTGTCTGTGTGTGTGTCTCTGTGTGTGTGTGTGTGTGTGTGTGTGTGTGTGTGTGTGTGTGTGTGTGTGTGTCTGTGTGAGTAAGCAAGGGAAGCAGGCAAGAAGGACCTGTAAATAACGCATGTGTGCCTGTAGGTGCCCTCAATGTGACACTGGTGTGTGAGTGTCTGCATGAGCACAGCCAAGCTCAGTGCTAGCCCTACTTGTCTGTATGTTGGACAGCTGTGAGTCATACATGGTAGAGCTGACAGTTCATTGTCTCCACCCCTGAACATAAGAACTGGCTCCACCAGGAGACACTGGAACCTTCACGCCCAAAGTCAAATGCTGTGCTACTACCTGAAGATGACTGATGTCTGCTGGACTTGCTCCCTTCATGGGAATGCCCAGTACAATGACTCCATAGTCTGCTATGTCTGGTTGTGGACAGCACACTCCCTGCTGGAGAAATGGATGCAATGCCACTCTGGGAGTGTGCTCGGGCATGGGCACATTGGCTCTCAGCAGATGTAGTTGCTGACCTATGCCCACAAGGTCAACATTCCCCCCCAGCAAACATTCCATCACAGACAGTGTGCATTATATGACAAATACACTGCACTCTCTCACAGACACTTCCCATTCCAACGTATCATTCAACCGATCCAGGGAATCAACAACATGGTGGAAGCAGTCATGGATGTCAGGCTGTACCACATCTATAAACTGAGCCTTCTCCTGTAGTTCCTTTCTGAACATGCCAGTGCCTCCATGATAGCCCTAAATATATGTCAAGTGACATGTGATGGGACACCTGCAACAGGTTGAAGAGGGACAGCAGGCTTCCTCATGCACCCCTATCAATCTGCCTGTGTGGCACATCACCAACAGTTTGGCTATGGCCTGTGTCAACAGTCACTGAAGCTGCAGTAGTAGCCACACTTCTCTAGTCAATATCTTTGCCCTTCAACAGTCCAATATCTATGGCCTCAGTGGACTGGGTATGCGTAGGCATACTGCCTCTGTCTGCTGAAAATGAGGGGGTCACTGTTTGTCAACCTCTATATCAGAATCAACTTCTGCAACCCCCAGCTGTGCTTCACTTTGGCCACCAACTTCATCAGAGTCTGATGAGACACTGACATCATGTGGCATAGGGAACACAGAACCACTTCCATGTTCATCTGTGATAAAAGGAAGGAAAATAGGAATACATTATTACCTGCACTACTATGCTGCAAGATATGTTAAGCAATTTACACTACTGTCACTATCACAGACATTCAGACTTCTCATGCTCTTTGGGCAAGGAATGTAGACAAAGCCATGAATAATGGGTGGACAAAGGCCCAAGAATATGTGTCATTGTGACATATTGTCCTTTCAAACCTAGAAAGGTGATACAATAGCAGGTATTGTTTCATCATGACATTTATGAGTGGTGTGCATTTTTAATGTGAGATCTGTCGTTATTTTATGTCTGCAATCTTTAATGACATGTCAGTAGTTTTATGTCTGCAATCTTTAATGACCTGTCAATAGTTTGCAAATCAATCACAGAGGTATGAGGCACATATCTGGGCATTTTCCAAATATCTGTAGAGTTGATAAGTATGCAGACAGTACAGCAATCCATACAGCAGGCTTGAGATGTCACTTTAGCAGATATGTTGGAATATTTCTACATTATGGACATAAATTTATTCTGCTTACCAACTGCAGGAACCCTATATATGTGGATTCCTGACAGCCCTGGGAAAAGTAAAGGGAACAATAATGGCAACACACCACATTTAACAGGATAATGGGGGGAGGGGTAATACTTTTAATAATCAATATCTACAGTAACTGCAATGTTAGCAAGAATGTAGCTGACAACCTCTAAATGACCTTAACTCATTACATCCGAGAGTGATGCCTCCAGGTGCATCTACAGGTAACTCTTACTGACACCTCTAGGCATCAAATATTGCTTGTTCATATGTGCCTCAATAATTCCAAAAGATCTGTACAAGGTTTTAAAAGTATTCATCTTAAAGCTTACATATTGGCAAACGCAACTACATTAATATTTGACATCTGTCTAGTGCAGGTAAATAGATATTAACTGTTGTTTTTGTGATATTAATTTATATAGATATAATTTTCACAATTTTCTAAATATCTCCACAACCAAGTAATAAAGACAGAACTCATTAGTCCCACATGAAAGCTCTCAGCTAGCCAAATAAAATGCTGCTGACATTATGTGTGTAACTTGAGTGGTTGCTGAGATATCATACGTTGTTTACAAAATATTACAAATGAAACAGTTACTGTGTTTACTGTGACTTATAAAATTCTGTTTAAGACCTAGAACCTAAAGAATACTACCAGTATAAAAATAGTTTGTTCTGAAGAGTTTGCCAATTATACTTTTTTCATAACCCCTATAGTTCCAGAAATATGAACATTTGTTTGAAATGTAAGGACATAACTTGATTCTGTCAGAAGGCTTAGGGTCATCCATTGGAAGTTACAGTGCCAACTTCCTGAGTTTCATTGCAGTGAATGAGTTAAAAGTGCGGCTATCTTAAATATCCTCACCAAAAAAGCAACCTACCACACATTAAAACTATATACACTATTACACAATGAATGCAACAGTGTTCTACTGATGACCTAACAAAGTCTACCTGGAAGCTACTCCTGAGATACAGGAGTGGCACCCACATCCAGAACATACCAGCTGATGGACTGCTGGGAGTCTTTCTGTGTGGCAATGTTTGTCAGGAATTCCTTGGTGGCAGTAAGGGGTTGTTCTGCTGCAGGCCCACCACCAGTGACCTGACAATCATGTGCCACCTCAGCAGTATGCTTCCTTGCAGCATGAATCATGCCTGTGGCTTTTTGTCACACCTGCTCATAGCTGCGATTTTGTCGCCCAATTAAATTGACATTTTGGACCTATTAGTCCCACAGTGCCAAACAATGTAACATATTGGCCCACCCCCTGGACATCAGGACCACATGATGTTGCCTTCATGCTTCAATGATGATGTCATTCTCTGCCTCAGAAAATGGGGACCTATGCCAAGCAGGCATATTGTTTCCTGAAAGACAAAATAATGATAACACATATAAAGATTGCATAAGTACAAATAAACTGTGTACAAATAATACAGTATAGGACCACTTGATTATAATTTAAAGATTCTACAGTAGTCAAAAAATAACATGGGCACTATAAAACAAGGAGAGTAGCATGAAGAACATATCCTTGTTTGTGCCATAATAGATACTCACTTATGCTCACACACTCAACACAACAGTCCATTCTAGCTTGTGTCATAGCAAAGACTCATCCACCCAAAACAAAAACAATATAATAGGCTAAGGGACAAATGTGCTAACCAAACAACAATGTAAATTCAAAAGTGCTCTCAAAGGACCTATCCATGAAACGTGTGCATAGTTATCACAGGGCATTAGACCTTCGGCCTACTCTACATCCTCTATACCTCTCAAATGGCTGGTAAGCAAGGCCATGTCATAAGTACAGGTCTAACAAAGGCTTACTGTTTTACTTCAAAGCATTCCTAAGTACATTCCAACATATGCATTATTTAGATAACATTGATACATACCTTGTGGAGTACAATACTCCTCTGTCAAAATACATGGTTCCAAATTAAATGTGTAACTGAGTTTGAATTCAGATACAACTCTCATCCACATTGGTTTACCTAGCTACACATTTGCCTTTTTATAATGGTGTACATTACTAATTGATTGCATCTGACCTAGTCTGTGCTTCAGAGATACTAACTGCAGTATGCACTGCTGCATTACATGCTAATCTACCAATCTCATGGAGCTACTTAACAAGATATAAGGCACCAATGTAGACACCATGGCCTTTCTTATATGTACATTGAGGAAATAGTGAAGTACAGATACAATGTAAACACTGACAGATTATTAGTAGCAGCTACAATTTACATACATTTGTGTGTGCTACAGGCTGAAGGTAATGCTGCTGCTGCCAATAGCCGTAGGGAAAGAGGGTGAAGATTTTGCAGGCCAACAACACAGTAGAGGAGCTGTGGGACCTCTGGCAGCCTTAAGTCACATACAGAGCCAAACACAGAGAACCTGTCCCAGTAGAATATAAGGCATGTGTTGAAGTTAGTATGTTAGCCACAGATACTGTTAACAGACTACCAGGGGACATGCTTGGTGTTTCACAGGTATCAGCATTCAGTGTCTTCTGAACATTCCGGCATGCTATGCTACAACATGGCAGGGAGCACATATATTTTAACATAAGTTCTGAGGACAGGATCACAAGTATGCTACAACTGTAACATATATCGCACTACTCTCCAGTAATGTGTGCCATACATCACAGTAATGTACACAAGAGAACAACAGCTGGGGAACAGGGTAGGGTCTACATTAGCCACAAAGTCTATCACTTGAGTAACTGCTGAGTCATGTTTAATGTAATGGGAATTATGTGGAATGTGTGAACTGGCAACCCTTGCAGTTAGCATGACTTGCATATGTGCCACATTCCCCAACTGCACCAGATGTGTGCTATGGGGTATATCTCCAAGACTTACATAAGTGTGGATACATGCTGTGCACTGGAGTCATGGCTGAGGAAACCCATCAGAGATGTGCGTGAGCACACACACACACACACACACACACACACACACACACACACACACACACACACACACACACACACACACACAGAGGAGCACTGCAATGAAACACACAGTCCAACCAGTAATGACATAGAGCATGTTTTTCAGCTACTGCACTCACAGTGCCAGTGCCTACAAACATATGGCCAGGGGCACCATTACAATCTACCAACAAGTCTCTCAATGCTCATAGTATGTGTTATGCTACCCAAGTTAATATAGTGGAAACAACTGCAGCAGGATCATCAAGGGGATGGGAACACATCCTATCAATGATGCCAAGATAACCACAGCCACAGATCAATGATAACCCCTAGGAGGAATCAGCAGCAGGTGCGGTTGTAGGCAGATATAGCCATACTCAGTAAGTCTTTGCATTGGTTATGAGACAAGTCATAGCACACTGACTCAACACCTAGGAGGCTAAAACCATCCTCCGAGATCACTATACATCTCCATTATGGATGCATTAGAGATAACAGTTATCAACTATAACTAAATCACACAACAGACAGGATGTCAGACATGTAGGTTAACCAGACCAACACAGTCTTGCTATCTCCATAGCAGACACACATCTTTGCTCCCCCACCCCCAAAAGAACAGTCAATGCTTGCTCGTGACATCTAACTGTCTTTCCTTTGTTGGAAGCCACATATATTATTCCCAGTTAATATCCTTTGACATTGTGAATACCATGATACTGAATGGTGTACATATTGTAAGTCCTAGATTACTAGACAGAGAACTGATGAATGACCAAGAAATACAGACATGTGAAATAGTGCTGTATATATGCAACCAAACATCATAACAGGGTGTGTAATCAGTAAGTGCAGTATTGTAAACATTTCACTAGATGTATAGGTAACATGTAATATTTTATTACAACTGTACATTATTTTCAGTTGGATTGTGTACTGAACATCCCTACCAACTGTACAGATTTTCACAGAATGTCCAGATGTTGAACTCATACATTTGATCAGTTTCTCATAATATTGTGGTTTTCTGTAAAATCACTGGCAAATCATTGAGGACTAACGTCAAGAAGTAATGGCACACATTTGAGTTTCAGACTTTATATCCTTCAAAAAGGTCATGCTAATGCATAACATGTTATTCTATCTACTTCTTAAGTATGTAAGAAGAATATTTAAAGAGTGCTTCTATTTTTAGGCCTTTCTCACCATATTATTGGTGCCTTTGTCCATATTCCTTGCTCTAAGATGTTGAGGGGTATGGTGCTGGATGCCTGTTGCTGCTTGCTGCAGAGGTGTATGTTTGAAACACAGGGTTAAAGCACCCATTCTATGTTTGGCATGTGCTCTGCTTAACGTGTATGGGAAGTCTATTTCAGAGATGGGGCAGTCTCTGGGAGACAAACCTGTCTCTCCAGCAAGTTTTGTTAATGTCACATATTAGGTTTAGACCTTTTGAGTGGGTAGTGCATGAGGAGTTAAGGCTTACAGATATGGAGCATCTCTAGTAGGGCGGGGTCTGAGATTGCCTTGTAGCTGAGACACAGATCACCCCTGAGCAATCTGTACGATACCAAATAGAGTGATTGTGATTTGAACCTGTCTGCATAGGACTGGTGGAGGCCATGGATTCTCTTTGTGAGGTATTCCAGTGGCCTTTCCAGTTGGTGCAAATGTTTGGAGAGGTACATCCCAAATGGGACATTATACCCAATTATTGGTCTAACGAGGGCGGAGTATAGAGGGATAATAACCTCCTTTTTACTGGATGCAATCCATTTACTTATGAGATGAACCAAGTAAAAGGCTTTTCTGACCACTGCCACTACATGATGGTCGAATGTGAGGTTATCAACCTGAGTGCCCAGGACTTTCACCACAGGTTGCATGCTTAGGGGGTTATGTTGATGTGGTAATCAGTGGGGGTAGTGTTTTTGCTGAACAGTATGATGATACATTTTCTGCATTTAGCTTGATGCCATGACTTTGGCACCAAAACTTAGTTGCTGTGAGACCCTCTTGTAGTATGTTACCATCATTTGGGGAGTTAATAACAGCACCCAACTTACAGTCATCAGCAAACTTCAGTAACAGGCCTTTCATCTTTGCCTGTACCTCCAAGAAATAGATGCCAAACAGTAGGGGTCCCAGGACAGATCCCTGGGGAACTCCACTAGTGACAGGTCTGCTATCGGAGATGGAGGTGCCTATTTTGACTTTGAGGGTCCTGTTGGTGAAGCCAGTTGGCAACTCATCTGATAAGATAGCGATTTACACCAAGTTGTGCTAGTTTTTTGATGATGTCTGGGTGGGGGATTGTCTCAAAGGCCTTGACCAAATCAAGGTAAGCTGTATATACTGACATTCCCTCATCCAGGGCCTTGGTGACAGTCTCAAAGAAGTCAACCAGGTTCAACAAGCAAGATCTGCCCTTGACGAATCTGAACCTGGTGTGGTCATGTGCTTGGAGATTGCCCATGTCCTTGTTTATGAAATCCATAATAATACACTCAATGGCTTTACAGATCAGACTTGTCAAGCTAATGGCATGATAGTTTCCAGGGTCAGTAGTAGCACCACCTTTGTGCAAGGGGATGACAATGGCAGTTCTCCACTCTGCTGGAATAAAGCCAGTTCTTAGGCTGTGGTTGAAAAGGGTGCTCAATGGTGAAGGCAGTTTTTTGCTGGAGATTGTGCAGAATGCATCCTGGGATACTATCATATCCTATGGAAGCTGTGTTTTTTGCCTTAGATAGGACCTGTAACATTTGCTGTACAGAGATGTGATGTGCTGGAAAAGTATCTGGGATGTCAAAAGGGCCTATGGGTGGGACAGGGGGGTGAAGTTTGCACTGGACCTATTTGCTAACAGGTTGTCTAAGTTAACAGGATCAGTGTAAGTGATACTGTTAAGTACTATCTCAGAACAAAACTGGGCTTTGCCATGGAGGTTCCTGACGTAACTGAAGAAGACTTTATGGTTTCCCTTTGTTATGGAGACTAGTTTTGATTCATAATTGGCCTTGGAGGTTTTCACTAGTGAACTAATTTTCTTGTTGAGGCTAAGGAGGGAGTTTTCCAATTTGGAATTTGTTCCCTTTTACCCCTGGACAACATTTTCTTCCTTTTGTTGTAAGGCTGGTGCTAGAGGATGTCCACCAAACAGGTTTGCGTTTCCTTGAAGAGCAGGTTTTAGTTCTATTGGGTATGGCTGAGTCCATGCAGTTGTAAACTATGTAGGGATATTTCCTGTGTAGTTACATTGTCTAGTAGTGTGTGTGATACATTGATTTTATATTCTGACTATTATCACTTGTTTTTCTCTTAAATATTCGGACCCACAGTATGTGCATTGCTGCATGTTCCTATGCATAACATAAATGGCTTCAGCAATGCACAGCTGGTTTCTGCACATAGCAGCAGTGCACAAATTTTAGAAGTGGGCCACCCAGGTAGCAGACAGGACCCAGACATCTAAAAATAGACCTTAGATGTATTCCCTTAATGTCAGTCTGCATAGCACAAGCCCACTAAGCGATGTGCTGCATGTAACAGTGAGATCCTCAGGATCAATACTAATGTAGTAGATTTTCATCTATCATCTCCTATGGCTGCAGACATTATGTGTTGGCCTGAAGTTCACATGGTCCTGGGTTCTGATACTAGGATTGCAATAGAGTTATGTCTTTGTATTCTTTAATTCTTTTACTGGCAACAGCAGTGAGTGTAGGACTACCAATGATAAGGTCCAGGCTTCTAATACAGTAGACATCTGTATCTTTTTAATGGTGTCCCACTTCACATTATAGCCACCCTGAGTTATAGCAGTTGACCTAGTATTTCATATATCCTAAGTATTTTCCTGATGGATGACATAGTAATATTGTCAGTTATGTAAAGATATGATAATATCTGTATTAATAAACTTCACTTTATTGTTTCCCATTGCGCAAATATGAGCAATGTGTATGCGCAATGCTAAACAGCACGCACCATTTTCAAATGTTGCAAAGTTCAAGAGTGTTTATTGTTATTATTATATGATGTATACAATCATATTTTTCATTATCATAATTCTTTTTTATTACTTATGATTTGTTTATTATGCATAATTTTCTATTGTTTTCCTGTTAAATACATTTTCATTTCATATTATATTTCATTGAGTTTGTAATTTTATTATTCATTATTTTTGTATTAATTTAGTAAATGTTTACATTTTATTTAATGTTATTCTCTCCATTATTTTGTGTTATATTTTATTTCATTATGGAATTTTAATTGTATTTATATCATGACTACAGCACTGCAGAGTAGGCTGATTCCCCATGGTCCACCTACACTCCCTCCACTGGCTTCAGCAGCAAGGCCCATCACTTCAGGGCTGCAGCCTGGTGGCACACCACTACTGTCCCTGCCCTACCTGGACCCTGAGATAGTTCTGCTCCAGATGTGCACCACACAATTGGTGCATGCCTATGCCAAGTGGAGACACTGCTATCCATCATTGCCCTGAATAATACAAGGACACACAGATGTCAGACACTGCAGCCATCGACACAGTGAGATGAAAGGGATGACAGTCCAGTAAGCGAGGACTCAATTCTAACTGTCACCAAACTTGACATCCATAAGTTTGTGATACCAACACCCCCCATACCTACCAAGGTGTTCAGCCCCTCTTGTGTCTTTCACCAACCCTGTCTCTTGTCCTGTATGTCTTGTCTGTCTGCAAATGCTTTCTCAACTTCCCAACTTTCCTGCTCCAGACTTGCGTTTGTCCCTTCTCCAACATTCCACTCTCTCCTTAAAAGAAGGACACCTGTCCCAAAAAATATCATCTCATACATAGTTCTCCATTTTGCATACATCCACCCGACAGGCTTAATTTCATTCAGTTGGCATCACAACACAATTATGTTGTTGTCACCCCTCTCTCTGGTGGTGACAGTCTGAAGTTAGCTAATAACCTGTACATGTGCTTATTTGTTACTGTTGAAGAAATGGATAACTATGGTTCTCACCTCCACCCTTCCTGCACATTCCTGCCTTCCTTTCACTTTGTTTTCCCCCTGCTTGCAAACCCTTTCACCACTTTCCTCTTTCACCAATTTATTTTCTTTAAAGGATAATTGTGCAATGGTGCATGATGCACAGCATCACACTGCAATGGTAAAAAGGACATTATTAAATTATTGGATACCACTACCTCTTGCAACAGATATTTTATCATTAATGCATTGAGTGCATACACAGCTGATGACACAGATTTATAAATATCACAATATATAATCTTGATGTACACATACAAGTATTTGAAATAATGGATACACCTGTATTTAATATGAGTAGAAATGGTCTGTAACTGGGTCAACACTCGGTTTTCACCTCTGAGCCACAAGAACAATAATAAAAATGAACAGACCACAGCTGATGAATATTAAGTTAAGATCAACGTTGTTTAATAAACAAAGTAATCGCTTTCACGATCTGTGACTGCTTCTTCAGACTTAAACATTCACATAGATAGTCTTACCATTTAAATGACGTAGCATCCAATCAAAAACTAGACTGAGTTAATAAAATCTGTCAAACAGAACATTTGAATATTTAAAAAACACAGTATATTAATTCAATAAACAGCAAAAAATACAAAAGTAAAGAAAACAAAATACACAACATAGTATTACAATATGCCTTTTGAAATTTAGTGTTTTAGTGGTCTGGCTTTTAGGAAGGGTTTAAGTGACACTGCACCATTAATCCCTGGGAATTTATCAGCTTGCAGTAGCAAAATCCATCTTTGCTCTGCTTCTTTTGTCATATTCCTGATGTCACCACCTCTACTATTTTGTTCTATAATTTCTAAGGCTAAAAAGTTAAAAACATGTTTTATACCCTCAGCTTGTACGTGTCTTGCCAAAGCATTAGTTTCTTTGGCATTGTTTCTATCTCTTAAATGCTCTAAAATGCGCTCTTTGAAACTTCTGTTGGTTTTACCAACATAAAATACATGGCATATTTTACAAAAGCTAAGATAAACTAAATGCTGTGTCCTGCAGTCAGCATAAAATCAATGTCTATATTGAACTTCTGGGTTGGATGTGTGAAAGTGGTGTTTGAGCAGATAAACTTGCATGCTATGCAGTTTCTACAGGGAAATGTTCCTACTCTCTGAAACAAAATTTTATTTCTTTTCAACTGTGTTTTATAACATGGTTGTCTTTTTAAAGATTTTCTATTCATAAATGAGAAATACGGTCTCCTGTCTATAACTCCATCTAACTCTTCTATAGAAATATAATCGAATAGAAATAAAATATTGTCTCAGAGAGTAGGAACATTTCCCTGTAGAAACTGCATGGCATGCAAGGTTAGCTGCTCAAACACCACTTTCACACATCTAACCCAAAAGTTCAATATAGACATTGATTTTTATGCTGACTGCAGGACACAGCATTTAGTTTATCTTGGCTTTTGTAAAATATGCCATGTATTTTATGTTGGTAAAACCAACAGAAGTTTCAAAGAGCGCATTTAGAGCATTTAAGAGATATAACCAATGCCAAAGAAATTAATGCTTTGGCAAGACACATACAAGCTGAGGGTATAAAATATGTTTTTAACTTTTTAGCCTTAGAAATTATAGAATACAAATAGTAGGGGTGGTGACACCAGGAGCAGGACAGAAGAAGCAGAGCAAATATGGATTCTGCTACTGCAAGCTGATAAATTCCCAGGGATTAATGGTGCAATGTCACTTAAACCCTTCCTAAAAGCCAGACCACTCAAACACTAAATTTCAAAAGGCATATTGTAATACTATTTTGTGTATTCTGTTTTCTTTACTTTTGTATTTTTTGCTGTTTATTGAATTACTATACTGTGTTTTTAAATATTTAAATGTTCTGTTTGACAGATTTGATTAACTCAGTCTAGTTTTTGATTGGATGTTACATCATTTAAATGCTATGACTATCTATGTGAATGTTTAAGTCTGAAGAAGCGGTCAGTTACAGATCGTGAAATTGCTTACTTTGTCTATTAAACAATGTTGGTCTTAAGTTAATATTCCTCAGCTGTGGTCGGTTAATTTTTATTACACGTGTATTTAAACCCACTGCTATCTAAACAAAAACAAAACACCATCAATGCATTTAACAGATAGTGCTACAGAGTCAGTTGAATAGCAGGTATATTTTACACATTATATAGATAATTGCACAATAAAGTGCTGTTGTATACACCTGCTACTTAAGTAAATCAATTAATAATAATGAAATGCCTGTTATTATATCATGATTCTAAGTTTGTAAAAGCAATATTTACAACAAGTTGCCTTAATGATGGCTCTTTGTCCCCCACTGTGTATGGCTTTGTCCAGATGTATTGTTCTACCTAGTTGACAGGTATGTTCCTATTATTTAATATTTTATCAGCATTGCTGAGTGATGCTGCGCAATGCACAGCATAGCGCAAATACGCTTTATTGTGAATACGTAACAATTAGTATTGATGATTTTAAAAAAATCTGATAATTAACTAACTATGTGGCTGGAAGGGCTATTGCATTGTTGATGAAGTCAGATGTTACTGGGTTGGAAATAGGGTGCCAGCATAAAGTTTACAAGTGTATATTATACTTTTACATGCATTCACTGTTCCTACTGCCACTTATCATTTGTTAACGCAATGATACTTTAAAGAAAATAAATGGGGAAGATAGGAAAGTGGTGAAATGGAGAGCAAGCAGGGAGAAAGCAATTGGACCAAATTAAGCACTTCAAGTAGACACATGTGTGAAACAGATAGCTATGTATGGGACTTTTTTTGTGGAAGGGATAGATGCCTTTTTTAAGGAGAGAGTAGAATGTGGGGGAAGGGACATAGGCAACTCTGGGGCAGGCAAACTGGGAAGGTGAGGAAGCATTTGCAGATATACAAGAGACAGGGTCTGTGAAGGTAACAAGAAGGGTGGGGTGGGGTGTTTGAGGTCCCATGGATGTCAGCACAGTAAAAGTGACTCAAGTCCTCTCCCATTGGACTGTCTGCACTGTTCCATCACTGTGCCTCTGCTGCAGGAGCTGACTTCTGCATCTGTGGCTGGTCTGCCATACCAGGATTGAAAGCTGGCTCTCCATCTGGTGTAGGCATGTGCTCACAGTCTGGTGCACAATCCTATGTGCCACAGCTGGCAACTGCTCTCAAGTGATGCATGCACCCCCTCTGCCTCTGCTCCCAGAAGGGATCACAGGCCTGGCTCCTAGGCAGAACCACCTGAGGGTCCAGGTAGGGCAGGGGCAATGGGGAAGGGTGATGCCAGGCTGCAGCCCAGAAGTGCTGGGCCTTGTTGCTTCAGCAGGTGGAGCGAGTGTAGACAGATCATGGGGAACTGGCCTACCCTGCTGTGCTATAGTGATAACATGAATAAAATTTAACCAAAAGTTAAATAAAACACAAAACAAAATAAATGAAAATGATAAAAAATAAAGAAACAATAATAAATCAGTATAAAAAAGTTTCAAATAATATAATTATGAAAAAAATGATAAATCATAACAATGAAAATTATTTAGCAACAAAGAAATATAAAATTACATATACTAAACAAAACATAAAACATAATACCAAATAATATAAGTGCTTTGATTATATAAATAATACTGATAATAATAATAATAATAATAATAATAATAATAATAATAATAATTAATCCATTAATAAATAGAAGAAGAGAAGGGGTGGGTTGAGAGAAAAAAGAGGAACATTAGTAACCTTACAGATAATATAATTAATGGTATTTTATTATGTTACATTCTACTGTTAAAACCAACTGCTAAGAATTTTCTTAATTACTTGGAGTACATGTACAGTGATTACACTTGATAGCAGGCCATTCAAGCCACAGGTCTAGAGGTCTGCACTTCAAATGCTATAATGATGATGACTTAACAGTACTGTATTTTTATTGATGACAGGCTAAAACAGTATTGTAATCAGCAGAGCTTTAAATTTAGGGAGTGTAGTATTAGAACCCACAAGCAGTGCCTACTGTAATACTGTACTTTTCCTTTTGAATACAACATAATGCAAGCAGTCTTTCCTTTTACATTTTATAGACTCATGTTCACTGTTATCTGAGAATGTGCAACTGTTGGTTTGTGTTACAGACCATACCTCCCCACCTTTTAGAGCAGGATATCTTGACAAATCTTAAGTTGATGGGTGTACAATGACCCATAACTAGGAACATATTTCAAACATGGCTGTTACACACACGGATAGTTGCACATGATTTGTGCTAACATACATTTTGATAACCATTATTTATTGACTTCAATATAAATTACTTGCCTGACAACCACAAATCCTACAATGAGCAGACCAAAACAGTGATTCTTAAATGTGAGTATTCAGCAGAAATTAGTATATATGAAAGATATGCTACAGGGTAATGCATGCATACTTGCTTTTCAGATATGCATTCCCAAGTTCATACAACTGTATGATATAGCAACTAATCTGTCTATCACTGTTAAGGCTGCAATATCAGTAGTTTATACAATTATGCCTACTATGTGCTTCTTGCATCCTGGCCAATCTCCTCACATGGGACCTCACATTCAAGGCCCTCTCTTCTGCAGCTGTGGAAAAAGGGAAAAAATAGCATTATGAATACCCATTTCTACCATATTCAGCTTGAATAGTTATGAATACTAAATGTAAAGCATACATACACATCTCTGTGGTGTTCCCTACCCAAAAATCCCTGATCCAGCAATCAAGGGTATCCCTTTTCCTCTGGTGGAGGTCTTCATAATGGTGATGACATTGCTCCCCAATGTGGAGGATACAGGTTGTCCTGGTAAGGGCTCTTGCCAAACTATCCCATGCTTCAGATTTATATTGTTAGCCAGTATACTTCTACTCAAATAGCCATGGAACATGATCTTTAACTAGGAGCCCAATAAAGACCTTGGACTCCGGGACACCCCAGCACTGTGCTCTGAAACACATACCCTCTCCAATGCCTAACATAGCTACACAAGGTTGAGCTCAATGTCTAAAGTACAATTCCACCAATTCACCTTTAAATAGCATGTTTTTCCAAAAAATTGTGCTTACTGAGAATGCGCATTGTCTGCATTTTCATACATTCAAAGGAGCTGTGTGCAGCTTACCATCTCACAAACATGGCAAAACAAGTACATTGGTTTGCACAATGCTAAGTGGCATGGACCTCTTTTAAATGTATCCAAACATAACTTACAACCAATGCTATTCCACAGTTATTTCTTTACAGTACCATTTTATTTGTATAAGCTGCAATGTCTCAACAGTTTAAATAAAGTTTGCTTACACATAACTAGAATCTAGCACCATCTGCACTCCAGGCCAACACTCTACACACATCGCCATCAAATCTGTAAACTGTAGTCACACATTTTAGTATTCATTGTTAAGTTGATGATACGTGCATGAAGCAGCCCTGCTTACTGGGTTTGTGGATGCTCAGCAGTGCTGAGCAATACCAAGTGAAAGCATACAGTTTCTATTTTTGGGTGTCTGGGTCATGTGTGAAACATGGGTGTTCCCTCTGTGAAAATGGGGTAAGCATAGCCAAACACCATGGCACATCACATAAACATGGCATTAAAAAAAAAAAGAGGAAAGCCAAAGTATATAGATATAACTAGTTCTGGCAGTTTTTGTAGGTTCATAGGTGTTTACTAGTTTAACAACCACAAAGGCCTTTTTAAGGCTAACCATGCATCCCAAATCTCTGGAAGGTCCATATACCCTTGGATAAGTGCAAGCATGGGCCTGGGAGATGAGCCATTCATAGGTTACCTGTGTCCATTAGAAACACAGGTGCCAAACCAGGGATGAATTTCCAGTTTCCCATCCAATTGTCCAAGTTGCACTTGAATTAGAGTATGCAGGAACTCTACTTCACATGGATTGGGAGCCTGTTCCATAGACAGGGTAGTCTCTGGGATACATACCTATCTCTCCAGGTCCTATTTATATCACAGGCAAGGTTTAAGGCTTTAGAACTGGTAATTCTGGTGCTGTTTGTTTTGTGGATATGCAGGAGGTCCATCAGAGTGGGGTCAGACAATGCCTTGTATGCCAAACATAGATCTCACCTCAAATGCCAGTAGGAAACAGAATACAGGGATAGGGCCTAGAGGTGGTCTGCGTAGGACATTTTACTTATGTCCTGTATTCTTTTTGTGAGGAACCTCTGTGAACATTCCAATTGTTGGATATGCCTGGTTGAGTACATAGCAAAGGGGGGTATTGTACTCAATGATAGGTCTGATGAATGCCAAATACAGTGAACAATGAGTTCCTTAGACTTAGAAGCCATACCTTTGTTTATAAGTTGGGCAACATAGAATGATTTCCTCACCACTGTAGATACATGATGATCAAAGGCTAGATTACTATCTATGTGTGTCCATATGTCCCTGACTACTGGGTCAGCTCTAAGGAGTGTGTTGTCAATATGATAGTTACCAGGGATGGATGACTTCCCAAAGGATGCTACTATGCATTTCTTAGCATTTAGTTTTAGTCCATGGCTCTGACAGCAGTCTGTCATCACCTCCTGAAGAAAATTTGTGCCAGTGTGAGATTCAATGATAGCTCCTAATTTGCAATCATCTGCAAATTTAGTCAGCCAGAAACCACTGACATTGGCCTTGTCTTCTGAGAAGTAAATGCCAAAAAGGAACGGTCCAAGGACTGAACTTCCTGAGTCCTGTCTGTGAGACGGTTCGCTGTCCACAAGGTGAGATACAGATTTGTACCTAACCTCTTGAGTTTTTCAACAATGCCCAAGTGGGGTATTGTGTCAAATGCCTTGGCCAGGTTAAGGTAGGCAGCGTGAACAATTTTGCCCTCATCCATTGCTTTGGTGACCTTCTAAAAGAAGTCCACTAGGTTGAGTAGGCATGATCTGCCCTTGATGAAACCAAAGTGGGTTGGGTCCAGTGTCTGGAGGTTTACCTTATCTCTATTGATCATCTCAGTGATAATGCTTTCCATGGCTTTACATATAAGACTAGTAAGGCTTATGGGTATGTAGTTTACAGGTTCTGTAGATGGCCCAGATTTGTGTAGAGGGATGACTGTTTCCTTTCTCCATTCATGAGGCATGAAGCCTGTTTGGAGGCTACAGTTAAACAGTAATTCCAGAGGCTCTGATAGGTCATGTTTCATGCTATTTAAAAGGCATCCTGGGATATTGTTTGGGTCCATTGATGCAGTGTTCTTGGTCTTAAAGAGAGCATTAAGAACCTGTTCCCTAGTGATAGTAGCAGGAATTATATTTGATAAAATTTACTGAGGGAAGGTTTAGTGGGAGAAAGGCGTAATGTTTTAGCTGAATTTATCAGCCAGGAAGTTTGCTATATCTTCTGGCTCAGTATAGGTGGCTCCATTTACAATGAGCTCTGCACACAATTGTGTACTGCCTTTGAGTTTGTGGACATAACTAAAGAATGCTTTGTGGCTGTCCTTGGCCTGGGAGGCCAAACTTATGTCAAAATTGGCTTTGGTAGACTTTGTCATCTGAGTGGTTTGTTTAGTTTGATTATAGTGCTTTTGTCCTGTTGGGTGCTGAACCACCTAATTTTTGCCATGATTTTCTTACTCCTGTTATATAGTCTATTGATTTTGTGATTCTACCATGGTGGCTTGTTTTTTGAGTTAGTTTTCAACTTCTTCCTTGTGGGTACAGCTGCCTGTATGCAGCTATTAACATGCTTGTGCATGGTTTCTGTGAACAGTTCTGCATAGGCAGTAGTGTTCTCGGGGTTTATAGGAGCTTGAAATTTTGCCATGTTCTCCATTAATAGCAGGAGGTTACCCTTAGAATAGTTACTGAATATTCTAGGTTTAGCTGGGGGTCTATGTGTTATTTTTAATGTTTACTTCAAAGAAGACCATTTTCTGGTCTGACCTTACCAGGGAAGGCATTACAGTAGGGGGAGTGCAGCAGTCTTCCATATTAGTGAGAACCAGATCCAGTATGTTTGCATCCCTGGTTGGTGTATTGACTATCTGGTCCAGGGAGCTTGTGTTTACAAAATCCAGTAATCTCTGTGCATGTACATTTTATGTTGTATATGATTCCCAGTTAATAGTGGGGTAGTTAAAGTCACCCATGAATATGGTATTGGGTTGGATGGTTAGTATTTCTAATAAGTTTAAATACATGATATCAGTTTCTTGAGCCACAAAGGGAGATCTAGAACTTGTCAAAAAGTGGTATTGGATTTTTACCTATGGCGACTTGAACATGGAGCAGCTCAGGTGCATTGTCCTGTTTGATTAACCTTGAAGTACATTTACTTGTGATGTAAATAAAGACACCTCCACCTTTAGTCCCTGCCTGTCAGGTAGCTGGCCTTGATGTGTGGCAGGCATTATTACCTTGCACTGTTGGTGTGCTCTCTGATCACAAGGTTTCACAGCCAACACTACTGGGACGTGCCTTGAAACCTCACATAGGCGAGCTGTGCATAATTAATATGCATTGTGTGTTGCCGAAAGCACATTGTAGCCATGTACATGGGCACACTCCATGTAAGCTCTACATGGAGCCTACATGGAGTTTACTGAACCCTGCTGGGTTATTTTTCAATGGTTGCATAAACATATTTTAGATGTATTATGTCTGCAGAACATTAGTGTTACTTACCACTATGAAAGAGAAAACATATTGGAATGGTCTCTGGTCTTCTGAAGTACTGAAGTGTCTGGGATGTTCATATTGACTAAAAATGTGCAATATTAAACATTACATACTGTTTTTACAGAACCTGTAAGAACATTGGTCTGTGATCTTTGTGTTTGTTGATACAAAGCACAAAAGACTGTGTAGTAGTTCTATGTCAATTAAAGAGAAGGGTATCAATTGTATAACAATTTAGAACCTTATTTAATTATTTCTGACACTGTAGGCTGAATTTGTAAAGATTACCACAGAAGTGTACACTATGTGTACACTTTTTGAATTCAAGCACAGCTGTACCACAATGCTTGATCTGTTTATTCACTCAGAAAGGTCAAACTAAGTGCACACATAGTTGGGTGCTCAATATTAATAATCATCCATTTGAGTATTAAAGAAGTGAAAACAAAATCTCCAGATACAAAATACCTAAGGGAGGAGTTAAGTGATGCAGATATGACTGAGTTCGTTGATAATGGTATACTTATAGAAGAGGTAATATTAAAACCAACAGAGATTGACATTTTGTAAATAATTTCTTCGTAAAAATAGTGTCAAAAGTATTCTTTAATTATGTATCCAATCATAAGTCTATTTTTACTATTACATTAATAATGAATGACTGGAATTACTAAAAGGTTTATTGAAAATAGACTGTGATATGCTACAATATGCAGATATGATGAAGATAATGAGACATTTATGGGACGATCATATTGACATGAAGACTATGCACACTACTTGGTAACGCTGATGGGAGATTTAGAAAGGGGTGATAAAACTGGAATATGGATACAGAGAAGGAAATCTAAATGTTATATAAGTTAAGATAAGCACATGCTAATGAGACTTCATTAAGGTAAAACTGGAGAAAGTATTTGCATGTCTAGTTTGTGGGATGAAACATAAAAAGAACTCTACTGTGGTTGAAAAAACAAACATACAGGGGTGTGGCCAAGATGTGCTCTAGTTAACAGTTTTATTCAGCTCTGCCACTTCAGAGATTTATGACAGGATTTATATTTTTTAAGCAATTCTAAGTTATTTTCTACTTTATATAATGCATCTAAGTATCACATAGGATTGTATCAAAATATTTTTTATAATTTTTGAACTTTTACTGTTAAAAAAATTCTGAATGATTTTAATTTTCATCACTCTGGTTCAAAGATGAGCTTCTCCAAGGCTAATTCTCAAGAGTCTACACTTAAAAAAGAATTATTATCTCTACTATCAATTATTCAGGAGTTGTCACTGAAGATAGACAGAATGGATACAAAATTAGTCAATTTTCAGAAGAAGTGTTCAAAGCAGATGAAGTTGATACATGAAGACTTACAACGACAGAAATCTCAGATTACAGGAATTGAACAAGCACTAAATGTCATCGATGGAAGACTGTCAGAAGGAGAGAATAATATTGAATTTTTATTAAAGCAGAACTCTTTTCTTCAGCTTAAAGTTGACGATTTAGAAAACAGGTCTCACCGGAATAATATAAGACTCTTTGGACTTCCTCATAATATTGAAGGAAACATTATGGTTATTTTTTTTAACTACTTGGCTGCCTAAAGTATTAAATCTTCCTGAAGCCCTCTCTTATATCATCAAAAGAGTGCACAGATCCTTATCTTTTTCAATAAATTATAGTACCAATGCTAAATCTGTAATAGTGAGATTCCTTTCCACTCAGGAGAAGGAATTAGTGCTTAAAGCTGCATGGTCCAAGACACCCATCAAAATTAATGACAGCACCATTCATTTTGATAATGACTACTCAGCAGCTGTTATCTCTAAAAGGAAACTACTCTTGTCTCTGATTAGAGAATTTAAATAAATAAATAAAAAAATAAAATCTCATTTTCTGTTTCCTGCTAAACTGAAACTTTTTTGGCTGATGGCTCTAAAACTTTGATGACCTCAAATCTGCTGTAACATATATTACATCTAAAAAATATTAGACAAAGTGGAAGTCATGGAATGGGCTAGTGCTTCACTGAAGAGAGTTGCAGACAATAATTCCTGGAAATTATCTGATAAAGAAAGAAAAAACTGAAAAATAAGTGATCTATCTCATTATTTCCATCTGTGGGATGAAGGAACTCTTTAACTCATTTGAGTATCTCTCATTTGTCAGTTAGAAGATGTGTTGCTGAGATTTACAACACATACCCATTTTAATTTGTACATAGTTATGTCACTTAGGATCATTCATACTGTATTGGAGCATTTATTGGTTGTTTTCCTTCTTTATTTATTCCATTTGATTAACGAAATAAGACTTTAAACTTGGATGTTACTCCATGAAATATGCAAAATGGTTTACTAGTCATCAAACTTGGAAGAGTACATCTTCATGAAACCATATGTGGTAATGTTTGTACTATATGTGTATTGTAGGTGTGTCAGAATGTCTGTAAATGTTTTAGAAATGTCTAACAGTTAAGAGGTATAATTTCCAGGGTGCAGTCATAGAGTTGTTGAATAGCAAATGTCTTGGTTTTAGAACAGCAAGTTTTTTTTATGAATGTTACAGAAAGCTATAATGCCGCATGTGTGCCTGGTACACTTTAATATGATATGGTACAATAGAAAGAACTGAAATTCTACAATAACTTCTACAATCATAACCATAATCTTATTTGGATTTGAGATATATATATATATATATATATATATATATATATATATATATATATATATATATATATATATATAGATAGATAGATAGATAGATATACACACACACACATTTGATTGATTATTTATGTGTCCTTTCAATTAAAATGTGGTTTTCAAATTATAATTTAAATTGCTATATTTCTCAACAATAACAGGCAAGAGATCCTTCCCTTTTTTTGTTTGCCATTGGCATAGCTATTTTCCCACTGGAATTGTTTTTTAGTCTCCTTTTGTCAACCTTGGCACTCAGAGAGGTCAGTCATGAGCTGTCAGGAGTCTCAAAGAGCTCTCTACAAGTCTGCATAGCTATGGAGCCTTCAGGAATTATGTCATGAACTTTAACAAGTCACCTGGATAGAATGGTGTGACAACGATCAAGGAATGTATTAATGTAAAATGAACAGAGGTGGTATTTCATGCAGTATGTAAACTTTATTGTTTTTTTCCTATGCTGGCTTGCTTATTTTCTTGAGTTTTTAGCATTCCTTATGTATGGCTAGTTTACTGTGACTCAGAGCTTAAGCAGTGCCAAACAATTTGAACAGTACCTCGTTAGAATCTTTTTTTCAGTGGGTTTGTGTTTGGTGTTTGTCGGACATGTTCAGGTCCTTTTGTAATTTTCTGCCTCACTCTATATTATTGTCTGACTTGTTGTGTCATGTGTAATGGCTGATGGTATGAGCTTCTCCAGGCTTTTACTTATTTTGTTTACATGGAGCACATTTCTACATGGGTTATTTCTCACTGATTCATCGTGATGTTGCTACAGTGTTTTATGAAACCTACTGGCGGTCTTGGCTTTCCCATACTAGTTTATATACTTAATGCCCAGCTTCAAACATACAAGCTGTTAAATAGCTGCCATTAAATTTCTGCAGGTGAGTGTGTATTGATACAGTCAAGGGCAAAATGCTTCATAGTTCGCTAGTATGCTTGTGTATAAGCACGTTAACCATATTTTTTAAATATTTCGTTTAATCCCAAGCATATCATTTTCCACACCAATAACTTTCGCAATCTTGAGACTTTATTGTTTTATGATGACAGCATTTGAGGATTTCCAACAGAGCTACTGCTTTTTATTCATAGATGGTGGAAGAGTTGTAAACCAGTTTACATTTACATTATTAATGAGATTCCTTCATAAAAGATCACACTACTAGAATACATGTGCTTCCTGGCCAGATTTCAAGAAAATCAACTTCGGACTTTTGTGAATCGGAAAAGGAAAGAACCAATAGCTCAAGTTTAGTTGAGATGCTATCAAATAACTATTTTTGTTTAGATTTTAAGTAATACAATGTTAGTGTAGCACTGCACACCAGTCTTTTTTGTTATAACAAAAGTGTATTGCTTTACTTTAATTTTATATAGTACAGCATAGTGTGAATATAAACATAATACAGATATAGGTTCAGATTTACTTATATTGTGCGTGTGTGTGTGTGTGTGTGTGTGTGTGTGTGTGTGTGTGTGTGTGTGTGTGTGTGTGTGTGTGTGTGTGTATTCACAACTGTAAGTTTTTTTATAATCTTATTGAGCTGCATATTATATATATATATATATATACATAAATATATATATATATATATATATATATATATATATATATATTTATAAAACTATTTGCATCTCACTTGGTGACTGATGAAGAAAACGGATAAGTCTCCTTAAGGAAAAGTGCACTCAATTTTCATAGACTGGCTTTCATTGAATGCTTTAGATTTAAATAAGCTGCCTTGACTGTGTTAATGTTGCACACTTATAGCAGACTATGGCATTGATTATAGATGCATGCTCGTCATTGAAAAATATTAAGTGCAGAAGGGGAGATGTATTACTAAGTGTAGGAAACAAATTGTGTTACTAGGGAGCTGTTACAGCTTTATTTCATTAATATGAACTCATGATGTTTTGAAGACTTGCTCTTGTTCAATGTCTTGGTCTTATTAATTAATTTCTTGAATTTCCACTGGCCCAACATTTGAATTTTTGGTTCATGATATGTGTTAGCTGATCACACTAAATATTCGTACAGAAGAAAATGACTATTTCCACATGTTCAGTGATGTCAACATGGTCTTTGGTGTTGGGTGGGGTTTACATGGGACTTGTTTCTACACATTTAGTGGATTGATACACATTACCATATGCAGACACAGATTATTGATTCGATTTTTAATGTTATGTTACAGTATATTGGTGATGTGACTAGCTGGCTTATTTTATATTGTAAATGGTTATTAAAGATCCTCAGCTCTGCTATTTGAGGTGCATAATATCATTACACAATAAGAATGACATGTTTGTAAGGCTTTTGAAACTACTGTGATTATAAAAGGTTATGAAAAGCTACACTGAGTTGTGAAGAAGCAAGTTAATTGTAGGTACACACTAGGAGAATATGTAACTAGTCTGAAACATTGATATTTTTTTCCTTGTCTCATATGTTACTTTGCATACTAGTTGTTAATTTGCCAGCTGCTATGTCCTTCAAAATTTTTTATAGCACTTGTATTTTAATCTCCGAAGATGAACTTTCTAACTATCCTCAGAATCTATTCTTTTTCTTTCTTTAGGATGGATGAGAATATGCTGTAATAACATTTGCTGAAATTACTTTATTAGCAAACTCATAGATTCGTGAGACTTCAGTAGTCTATAATATTTTCTTGTCCTCTTAGACATATCATTTGAGGCCATTTATTGTTCTTCTACAAGTCTTTATATATTTCCTTTAATTACCATTACTTTATATATGACATTCTAAGTGTCTGAAGGAGGAAAATAGGGCATAATATATGTTTTGGTAATATCACTAAGTTTTTGAAATGGTTATTTAAATATATAACAGAAATGTTGTTGTTACAATTGCTGATAAACAATTTTGACTCCAGAAATTTTCTTAATATAGATGTTGATCTATGGTTTCTGACATTATTATATGATAAATAATGTATTATTAAGTGGTAGGGTTTAAATAACTGCTGTTGTTTGTTGGGTGGGCAATTTCAGTAGCAATGCTGCTCAAGCTGGGAGCTCATAACTCCTAGAAATGGTCCGGAGGGTACAAAGTATTGATTCTAATTTTTTTTTTTTTATTATTCATATACTTTTTTGGTGTTTACTGCATATTTAATGTTGGATTCCATTACTTCATGGACTATAAGTTATTTACTATTTATTAGCATCTATACAAATTTTGAGAGATTGCTTCTGGACAAACCATCATAAGCTCTACGCGAATGCTCTGGTAAAAAGGTCTGTATTCATGAATAAAAAAGGTTAAGCTCTTTCATCCCTTTTCCATCACCCTAGGACTTCTTCAGAATAAACTACTAAGTAAAATATCCCTACTTAAATAGTACTACTAATTACTGTTAAGAAGTAAAACATGAATCACTATTCAAAAAAAAAAGTTCTTAAAACAACAGCACACTTTAAGAAAAAGCTTTTGTTATATTCCCAACTTAATGTTTAAAGTTCTAACAAAAATCAATCTTTTAATAAAAAATTAATGATAGAAAATAAGTAAAAATATATATATATTGAAAATATATTTAATAGCGATACAACTCTTATTCAGAGATCCAAAGCCCTATGCTTCACAACAGGAAGCAGTGAAACATAATCATTGAGCCCTGGTGCAACCCCTGCATTTAGTCTAATGATCCAATAAAGTTCTTTTAATTCAATTTGCAATTCCCACCAACCACCTGTTGTACTCTGTGACACAATTTCTAATATTCCAAGCTTATATTTGGTGTTGCCTTGGCAAGTTACTGAGTGTTTACATAGGACATTGTTGCCATTGCCCTTAGCTATAGCGTATAGGTGTTCATATATTCTAGATCTCAATTTCCTCTCAGTTTTGCCAAGATAAAAACGTTGACATGTTTAGAAAATACTTATATATATATCACACCCCTTGTATTGCAGTTGCCCTTATGTAACCTTATATGATGCCTAAACCCTTTTAATTGTATGTGGTCACTGTCCAAAATATATGGACATTGGTTACATCGGCCGCACTTAGTTGTGCCTTTAAGTGTCGTGGGAAATTAAATGTTGTGTGCTCCATGAGATATTTTATGTTCTTGCCTGTTTTGTTAACAAACGTTGGGGATTGTCCCAACATATTTTAAATTTCTGAATTCCCTCAAAATATGTTCCAATTCTTTTTGAATCTAGCCTTAAGTGTCTTCTCTGGTACACCAAATGGTATAAACATATTTGTTTTGAGCCTTGTATTATCTCTGTGATCTCAAGATGTTATAATCACCTTCCCACTGCCAAGCAGGGGTTTGTATTTAACACCCCACCCTTCTACCATCTCCTTAACGATCATAGTAAGGACTTTATCCGGGTAGCATCTGAGTTTAAACATGTTGGTTACCAAGTCGATTTCACACAAAAACACCTCCCTATCAGAGCATATTCTGGCTGCTCTCATGAGCTGCCCTTTAAAGATGTTTTTCTTATTATGCAGTGGGTGACAGCTTTGGAAGTCCAAATAACTGTTCAAAAAGGTTTCTTTCCTAAAATCCTTTGATGAAAACTTATTGTTTTCTCTGTCTTTGGTAAGGGTCACCATCCAAATAACTGATAAGAGTCTTTTGAACAATGGGATGTAAATTTAAAATACATACATGTTTGATTTAGGTACCTCACGAACCCATCAACATCAACCTGATCATCCTTCCACAGAATAAAAATATCATCCAAATAGTGGAAGTATGTATACCAGTATTGTTTATAATCAGTGGTAAATACATACTTTTTCTCCCAAGCATATAAAACCAAGTTAGCATAAATGGGGGCACATGTGGCCCCCATTGCCACTCCCTGGACTTGTCTGTAATGCTCACCCTCAAAGGTGAAAAAAAGTATTTGAAAGAATGTGGTCCTTACTTAGCATGATAAAGTTGATCACAGTGTCAAAAATAAATGAAAGATGGTACAAAGACAGCTGCATCTTAACCACAATAGATGTGGTTGATTTGTTCACCTCTATTCCCCACCGGGTGGGTTTAGATCTCTTTTATGAAGCTATTAGAGAGTTAACCAGGCTAAGTGACACTATGATCAACTTTATCATGGCAAGTATGGACCACATTCTTACAAATAATTTTTTCACTTTGAGGGTGAGCATTACAGACAAGTCTAGGGAGTAGGAATGGGGGCCACATGTACCCCCATTTATGCTCACTTGGTTTTATATGCTGGGAGAAAAAGTATGTCTTTACCACTGCTTATAAACAACACTGGTATACATGCTTCCGCTATTTGGATGATATTTTATTTTGTGGAAGGATGATCAGATTGTTGTTGATGGGTCCATGGGGTACCTAAATCAAACACATACATATTTTAAATTTACATCCCATTGTTCAAAATACTCTATCAGTTATTTGGTTGTGACCCTTTCCAAAGACAGAGAAAACAATAAGTCTTCATCAAAGGTTTTTAGGAAAGAAACCTTTTTGAACAGTTATTTGGACTTCCAAAGCTGTCACCCACTGCATAATAAGAAAAATATCTTTAAAGGGCAGCTCATGAGAGTAGCCAGAATGAGCTCTGATAGGGAGGTGTTTTTGTGTGAAATTGAATTGGTAACCAACAGGTTTAAACTCAGAGGTTACCAGGATAAATTCCTTACTATGATTGTTAAAGAGATGGTAGAAGGGCAGGGTGTTAAATACAAACCCCTGCTTGGCAGTGGAGAGGTGATTATAACACCTTGAGATCATAGAGATAATACAAGGTTCATTACAAGTATGGTTATACTATTTGGTGTAGGAGAGAAGACATTTAAAGATATATTTAAAAAGAATTGGAACATATTTCGAGGGAATTCAGAAATTTGCAATATGTTGGGACAATCCCTAACATTTGTTTACAAAACAGGCAAGAACATAAAATATCTCATGGAGCACACAACATTTAATTTCCCACCAACACTTAAAGGCACAACTAAGTGCGGCCGATGTAACCAATGTCCATATATTTTGGACAGTGACCACATACAATTAAAAGGTTTTAGGCATCATATAAGGTTACATAAGGGCAATTGCAATACAAGGTTGTGATATATATAAGTATTTGCCAAACATGTCAAAGTTTTTATGTTGTCAAAACTGATAAGAAATTGAGATCTAGAATATATGAACACTTATATGCTATAGTTAAAGGCAATGGTAACAATACCCTATATAAAGACTCTGTAACTTGCCAAGGCAACACCAAATATAAGTTTGGAATATTAGATGTTGTGCCACAGAGTACAAGAGGTGGTTGGTGGAAATTGCAAATTGAATTAAAATAACTTTATTGGGTCATTAGACTAAATGCAGGGGTTGCACCAGGGCTCAATGATTATGTTTCACTGCTTCCTGTGTTGAAGCATAGGTCTTTTGATCTTTGAATAAGGGCTGTATCTCTATTAAATATATTTTCTATATATTTTTTTACTTTTTTTCTATCATTCATTATTTATTAAAAGATTTATTTTTGTTAGAACTTTAAACATTAAGTTGGGAATATAACTAAAGCTTTTTCTTAAAGTATGTTGTTTTAAGAACTGTTTTTTGGAACAGTGATTCATGTTTTACTTCTTAATGGTAATTGGTAGTACTATTTAAGTAGGGATATTTTACTTAGCAGTTTGTTTTGAAGAAGTCCCGGAGTGATGGAAAAGGGATGAAAGAGCTTAACCTTTTTTATTGGTGAATAAAGACCTTTTTACCAGAGCATTTGTGTGGAGCTTATGGTAGTGTTTTGTCCAGAAGCACTTTTTGTGGTTTTCATTGGACTTTAATAAGTGCTTTTCATGAACAGGTATCTTGGATTATTAAATTTTGAGCGATTGTTATTTTGTTCCTTTATACAAAGCAATTTAATGGAAAAATGTTGTATAAATCTCTTATATAATCAAAATGTTTCTTCTGAAATTTATATCTATTAATATTTATGGTCTAAATAATGGCTGTAGGAGTCTGCATGTCCTCCCTGTGGTCGCGTGGGTTTCCTCCGGGTACTCCGGTTTCCTCCCACATCCCAAAGACATGCTGTAGGTGGATTGGACACTCTAAATTGGCCCTAGGTGTGAGTGTGTGCATGTGTATGTGCTTTCTGTGGAAGGTTGGGCGCCGGGCTGGCAACTCCACATCATAAAACTCCACTGCCAATCATGAGTGGACAGGTGTTCCACTGTGGCAACCCCTAACCGGGAAAAGCTGAAAGAAGAAGAAGAAGAAGAGAGGAAGTTTACTTAAATACTTAAAATTACACAATCTCATGTAATCTTTTTACAAGAAACACATCTCTTGGAGGAAGATATAGATAGACTTAATACTAGATGCTATACTGTATTATCTAACTCATATCATTTCCAAAAGAGAAGTAGCTATCCTATGGAGTAATTCTTTACCCCTTCCTAAAATTATTGATGTTTACAAAGACGATAAAGTAATGTTTTGTTCTGTTACATTAGAATTTAACAGGACATTACTTACTCTTATAAATATCTATTGGATTCCAGGAACTGGGGCTAATTCATAGGTTCATAGGTAGGTACTAGGCTATCTGCCTGAAGGCATTTATAAGCCTATCCAGAATGTGTTGGCTTTCGATGCCCCCTTAGATTAGTTCCCTGTGTCTCTGTCCAGCAGAGCCAATGAAGTAATCCCTGGGGTAAACTTTCTGTTTCCCATCCACTCATCAAGGTTTCTCTTGAAGAGTGCTAGCGAGGAGTTCTGCCTAATGTAGATTGGAATCTTGTTCCAAAGCATGGGAAGTCTCTAGGACAGGAATCTATCCCTCCAGCACATCCTATTTATTGTTGTGGTGAGGTTTAGATCCCTAGAGTGTGTGGCTTGAGAGGATACGTTTTTTTTTTTAGGTAGAGCATGTCCATCAATTCTGGGTTGGACATGGCCTTGTATGTAAGGCAGAGATCACCTCTGAGCATGCAACCGAGTACAGCTGGAGTTTCTTCAGTCGAGCTGCATAGGGCATCTGTTTGACGCCAGTGATCCTCTTGTTGAGGTACTTCTGTGGTCTTTCCAGTTGTTGCAGGTGTCTTGTAATGTGCATCCCAAATGGGGCGTTGTACTCTATGATGGGTCTGATGAGTGATGAGTAGAGGGACACAATGACCTCTTTTGATCTGGATGCAAACCCTTTTGTAATTAGGTGGGCCACACAGAAGGATTTTCTAACCACTTTGGCAATGTGATTATCAAAAGAGAGATTACTATCTACTTGGGGCCTCAGATCCCTTATTAAGTTTTCCATATTTAGAGGACTACCACCTATGTGGTAGTTTGTGTTATTTCCAAAGGGAATAACTATGCCCTTTTTGGCATTTAGCTTGAGGCCATGATTTTTACACCAGGTATCCATCTCAGTGAGACCCTTTTGGAGGATGTCTGTGTCAGCCAGTGAGTCAATTATAGCCCCTGCAAACTTGGTCAGCCATAGTCCGCCTGTGCTTGTCTGTACCTCTGAGAAGTATATGCCGAACAGGAGGGGTCCTAGGACTGAGCCCTGGGTAATGCCACTTGCAAGTGGTTTAGAGTCAGACCTAACTCCCGCAACTCTCACCATGTGGGTTCTGTCAGTGAGCCAATTTGCAACCCTTCTTGTGACATAGCGGTTTATGTTCAGGCTGGTGAGCTTGTCTATAATACCAGAATGGGGAATGGTGTCGAAGGCTTTTGCAAGGTCTAGGTAGGCTGTGTGCACCACCATTCTCTTGTCTATAGCCTTGTAACTATCTCAAAGAAGTCCACCAGGTTTAGGAGGCATGATCTGCCCTTAACAAAGCCGAACTGGGTAGAATCCAGTACTTGGAGGTTCCCAGTGTCTCTGTTAATGAGTTCCATGATGACGTGCTCCATAGCCTTGCAGACTAAGCTAGTCAGGCTTATAGGACGATAGTTCCTGGGGTCTGTTGTGGCTCCACCTTTGTGGAGCAGAATAACCATTGCTGTGCACCACTCTATGGGTATGTAGCCTATGGACAGGCTGAGTTTGAACAGTGTGTTTAGGTGAGGGGTTAGTTCATCTTTGAGCTCATGTAGGACGCAGCCTGGGACACCATCCAGTCCCACTGATGCTGTGTTTTTGGCTTTGGAGAGGGCTATTTTAACCTGAGTGTCTGTGATTTCAGGGTCTCTACATTCTTCTGGTATGGTTATGGGTCCTTTTGGGGGTGGGGGGGTGAAATTTACACTGAACCTGTCTGCCAGGATGTTGGCAATATCGGTTGGTTCAATGTATTTTGTGCCATTCTGCACTAACTCCTAGCAGATCTGAGCATTGCCACTTAGATTCTTGACATAGCTAAAGAATTCCTTGTGGTTATCTTTGGTGTCCTTGGCAAGTTTCCTTTCAAAGCTTGCCTTGGACAATTCTATGAGAGATCATAGTTTCTTGCTGATACTGATCAGGGATGTCTTCCCTTCTTGGGATTTTACTCTTTTCTGTACTAGTTTCCTCCTTCGATTGTATAGCTTGTTTATGGCAGGGGTCCACCAGACTGGTTTCCTTTTCTTGGAGGAGTGAGTCTTTGTTTTGCTTGGGATAGCACGATCCATGCATTCTTGTAGGTGCCCGTAGAATGCATTAGTAAAGGATTTTGCATCTTGGACAGCATTATCCTTTAGCATGGGGGCTTTGAAATTTTCCACCTCTGTCTTAAGTAATGTAAAGTTTGCTTTTGAAAATTTTTTCACTGTGGTTTCCTTGTCTGGGGGTGGGCACGGAATGTGGATATCCAAAGTGATTTGTTTATGGTCAGATCTAACCAGCAAGGGGTTGACCTCTGGTGTGGAACACCAGTCACCCATGTTGGTGATGACCAGGTCCAATATGTTGTCACCTCTGGTGGGAGTGCTGACCAGTTGTTCCAGGGCATTTGAGTTTATAAATTCTAGGAAATGTTGGGCAAGGGAGTTAGTACTTGAGTAGTTCTCCCAGTTAATGTTGAATTCACCCAATATTAGGGTGTTTGATAGGACCTTTATGTTACCCAGTGTTTCCAGAAATGCGGAATGGGAGTCCTGGGACATGGTGGGTGATCTGTAGCAAGCTACCATTTGAATTGCATTTTTGCCCATTGTTAGTTGCACATGGATAATCTCTGAAGCATCGTACTGTGCCACTAACCTGGAGGTGTGGGTATCCTTTATGAATATCTATACTCCCCCACCTTTATTTATTTCAGTCCGGGTTCTGTGGCCGAAATGTATGGTATGAGTTGTAGCCTGGTAGTGCTGGGGTGCTCTCTGGATCCTTAAACCAGGTTTCTGTTACTGCACATATATCGATTTTCTCCATACTGAGGAGTGCCTCAAGTGCGTGCATTTTTAGGTTTAGACTTCTGGCACTGAGTAGTATTACCCTCAGATTTTTGTTCCTTGTGCTATTTATGGCGGTGGGTTTGTCTTTTGAGCCTTGCCTAAAAAAGGCACTATGGGGGTGGCAAGAGCCTTTCCCAGTATTCGAAAGTCTAAGTGTGACAGGTGCAAGCCGTCTCTAGCAAAGCAGCGTGGCTTGCCGATCATGTCATCCCAGGCAGACAGATACTGCATCCCCTTTGAATGACACCAGAGACTTAGCCAGTTGTTGAAATTGCTATTTTTTTCTTTATACTGTGGTATCATTATTGGTGAGGGCAGGATGCTACTCAGGGTCAGGGTCATACCGGCCTGGGCTACCTGATCAGAGAGATTTTCCATGTCTCTTTTCATGTAGTCCAGGGAAGTACAGCTCAGGTCATTCACACCAACATGGTAAATCAGATAGTACATTTATCTAAAGGTAATATTATTTTAGCTGTAGATTTCAATCATATTTTACAGACAAAGAAACTAATTATTCTGGTAAGAGAATAATTTTATCTTCAGCTAAACATTTGAAAGATTTTATTGATACATATTGCATTAGAGATATAAATGATTTTTCTGACCCAGGCTTACTTTTTTATATCCATGTTTCATATAGACATGGTACACACTCCAGAATTGATAAAGTATTTGTTTCAAATGAGCTAATTAGCAATTTAATAAATCCAAAGTAATTTCTTGTTCCCTCTCAGACCACAATGCTCTATCATTTAAGTTATAATTAATGCAAACTATTATGCACAAATTTATTAAAAGACTTTAAAGTCTTTTTCACCTCAGAAATTCAATGCTTCATCAATATTAATATTTCTCATGGTACATCCAATATAAATATATATATATATATATATATATATATATATATATATATATATATATATATATATATATATATATATATATATATATATATATATATATATATATATATATATATATATATATATGCATATATATGGATCTACTACTTTTGATCAAGCGCACATTTGATTGAAACTCATTTGATCGACAGCACGTTTGATTGAAAACCAGTATTCATAGCAATTAACAGGGATTTGTCCCCCTCCCCAAAGTTGTGCATCCCTGGAGTTGATATATAAAAGTATGGGGTGTGGGGGGCACAATCCCCACCTAATTTCCTTTAAAATAAGAAAATAAAAGTAAATGTATATATTTTAAACAAAAATAGGTGGGGGGCTTTGCCCCCCACACTCCCCTACCTTTATATATCAACTCCAGGGTCGCATGACTTTGGGGAGGAGGACAAATCTTTGTTAATTGCTATGAATACTGGTTTTCAATCAAATGTGCTGTCAATCAAGTGAGTTTTGATCAAATATATATATATATATATATATATATATGAAAAGCTTATTTATATGGAAGAATTATTACCTGGCATAATAAGAAAAAAGCAATGGGACACAGACTTATATGAAATACAAGTGAAACTTGATAAATTAAAACTACAAAATCAAACAGATATAAACAGAAAAGGAAAAGAAAAAGAAATGAATGCATTAAATAGTAAATATTTGGAAATACTGAGTCACAAGAAAAAGATAAATTTAGAGAAGTTAAAATGTATAAATTACACTACCAATCCCAAATCCTTAAGTAATTTAGTTAACAAGACCAAGAGACTCAGTAGATTTAATCATATTAAAGAAATTTATTCACAAAAAAAAAAAAAAAGAAAAGAAAAGAAAAATGTTACAGATTTGTATGATATATTGATGGAATTTAAGGAATAGTTTAATAGAATCAACCAGAATACAAGTATTTTAGATTATAAGTAAATAATAAGAACATTTATTAAAAAAATATACCAAACAGAAATTGTTAAAATTACAGGTTGAATCCTTAGACACACCAATCTCATTCTCTGAAATACAATATCAAATAAAATTTTTAAAGCACTTTAATGGAGATTGTATGCTTGGAAATGTATGTACAGATCCTTTTTGACACCCCTTATCATGGGAAAAAATAATAAGAAAGACATTCTGTGCTGGAGATATAAAGCGAAAACAAAGGTTGATTAGTCTCATATGTTTTTTGATTGTGTAATTCTTTGATCATATTGGGGAAATATCAATAACTTCCTTCAGGCTTTGTTTTCAGATAAATTTGTCCTATCTAAATCTTTGATTTTATTCAATACACCAGCTCCTGCTTGTGTACAGAAATTAAATATCCCTTGGTTTGATCCATCTTAGATGTTGCCAGAAAGGTTATAACTAGAAATTGAAAATCTGAAACTTCGCCATCTTTCTCAGAATTCAAGAATATTTTAACTGAAGTTTGCAACTTGGACCTGCTGACCATTAAATTTAGATCCATCAGAACTACATCATCATACAACATGTGGTATAAATTAGAAGTCTTATTGGATAAAGAGTCATTAAGTCTTTGAAATCATTTTAATTATATTAATGTTTTGCATAACTTTCATATAGTGGACACCTTTGTAAATACTTTAGTTGTATTATGTTTTGATTATTTTGTTTTGTGTTATTGTTGAATTTCTATTATGCATTCCATATAATTGATTGTTTATATATGAAAATCAATACACTTGTTTACAAAAAAAAAAGAAAAAAATATACATACCTAGTTAAAAAGAAAAATAAGGTTTCACATAAAGCAGGAAAAGTACAAGTGGTGGCAACAATTTCATGACACTATAATAACTCAAAGGAGGAGTAGAAAATGCTCTATCAGTGAGTGAATTATAGCAATAAAAGACATTATTATATAAGAAAATTTGTATGACGAGGAAGTTCACAGATAAGATGACTCTGTTATCTTTAATTCAAACACTTAAAAAATTGAGTGTTTTAAATATGACAATAGCTGAAAGTTCTATGTTTGAAAGAGTTAACTTTAGGATTTAAGCAGGGCTAGGCAAACTGCAGCTGGAAATACCACCTAAAGTTTTGAATGAATATTATATGGAGGGCGTAAAGGATGTCCTAAAATTATATTTGTTATGAAAGGGTACAATAGAAATATGATTTCTAACTGCACACTTCATGCAGAACTTAACTTTGAACATATTGGCAAAACTATTAAAGGTAAGGTTATGACACCAAAATATATAGAACATGTACTCTAGGTTATTCTTAAAAGCAAAATATTAATGTAATGTTGAGAATATTCAGAGAATTGTGAGTATGGTATAGGGATAGAAATGTAATTAGTTTAATAATCTACAAATATAATCCTTGATAGGAAGATGTTTGCATTGTGCTCAGTATCAAAATATTTGAAGATTTTTTTTATGGATGCCATTGATATTTTAAGCATTTGGTTTGTAAAAACTTGTTTGTGAGAACAAGAAAAAAAGTCTACAGAAACAAAGTAAGCAAATTATAGAAAGTATATCATGGGCATCCAAAATAAAGTTTATATGATTAAATTGTCATGTTGAACATGATATGTAATTAAAAGTGTCATGTTAAGATGATAAAGTAATATGAAAATGATTACCCATTTTCTGAGCAGCTAAAGTCAAACATCTATGGAGTATTTTGCACAGCATTATAACAGAGGATTTTTTATAAATATGAAGAAAAGTTACATTTAAAAATCATGAATTAATTTGTGATCCCACCCCAGCAAAGATTTCTTTACATTGCATGTTGAAGTTAATAGCAAACCATGGCAATTTTACAGGAATAATTCTAAATTTGAAGTATATTATTAAATTTATTATGTGGTTTGAAATTAAGATAATGAAAGCAAAGAGGGACTGTAAAATCTGTCAGAAAAAGATTTACAAGTGGAAAAAAAATAAGAAGAGAAGGAGTAGACAGGAGACAATCCCCCGGATTTACTAATCTTCAGTGCAGGACTAGTCTAGTCCTGCATGGAAGCAGCTGCTTAGGAGCAGCAGCAGTGCATGATGCATAGTAATGAAGGCACTCTGCCTGAGCCCCCAGGCTTATACGAAGTGTGTACAAGTGCAGGGGGCGTGTCTGAGAGCAGAGCCCTCAGAATAAACATGCCCCTGCAAAGCTGAATAGCAGAAAGTGGAAATAAATGAGCGATACCACTCATAGGTGTTCACATATCCTCACCAACAGTCCCCCATGTGTACAACAGCAACAGGACATAAAAATCAAAAGAAGAAACCCCTGTATTGGTGTCTAAAGCTCCGAGTACAGCTAACCGTAGGATGCCCCGGTGTGCCCATTGCTTAGCCACAGTGAAAGCAGCCTAAAAGGCTGAAGAGGATAACAAGGATGATATATGCAAATGAAGCATGTCGGCAATAGTGTAGTGGGTAGAGCATTTGCCTAACAAGTAGG